>NW_023504865.1:0-23222 GCF_004664715.2 Peromyscus leucopus | reverse complement strand
TTGGTTTGTGAGGACCTGAGTTTGAATCCCAGAACCCATGTGGGGAAAAGGTGTAATTGGAGGACTGAGGAGACAGAGACAGTGTGAGCCTCTCTTCCCCGGGAGCTCACTGGCCAGCCAACCCATCCTGCTTGGTGAGTGTCAGGCTACTGAAAACCTGTTTCAAAAACATATATAAAGTGGACTCCCAGAGGAAGGTTGGACTCTGGCTTCCACATACAGGTCAGTGCACAGCAGTTGTCCACATCCCATTAACATGCACACACACACACACACACACACACACACACACACACACACACACACACTTTTATGCAAAACCAGAACAATCCAAAAACCCTGATATGGACCAAGAGTGGGTGTTGTTCCTTGCAATGGTGTTATTTCCTTGGTGTAGACTGGTCTATGCAGATGAGACCGTGACACCATTGCATTTTGCTGAGTGTATCTGTCATAATGGTCATATGTGCTCACATGGGAAACAAATCAGAGCACCACAGTGATGATGATGAGGGGATCTGGACAGGGGAGTGTCCCAAATGGCTCCTGGGCTGAAACTTATACTTCACATCCTAATGGGCCATCATCAGGACAAAGGTCATCATCATAGGTGCAGAATGATTTATTAAGCTAAGATCTACTAATCGAGGTCAGCCCTTGCAGCTTCTGACATGCAATAACACTAGAAACTGAGTCAAAGATCAAGGCCAAACCTCATCTGGAAGCATCTATTTCTTCTTTCCAGGCACCTGTAACCTATGATGCCCTGATGGACATGGAGTACCTGGACATGGTAGTGAATGAAACTCTCAGATTGTACCCAGCTGCTAACAGGCTAGAAAGGATCTCAAAGAAAGATGTGCAAATCAATGGAGTGTTCATTCCCAAAGGGACTGTAGTTATGGTACCAACCTATCCTCTCCATCGGGATCCTGAGTACTGGCCAGAGCCTGAGGAATTCTGCCCTGAAAGGTACAGAGACCTCGGAGAATGGTCCCCACTAGGAATCAGGCAAATTAAACATATTATGCTGCCTACTGGAAATTGCATGTATGTGATTTTGTATCCCTTTTCATCTGTATGAATTTTGGGAATTAAACCTTTTAAAATTACAAAGTGATAATTCTTGATGCTGCAAAAACAGACCAGAAGAAAAGTATTCATGGCCATTCAGAGTCCCAAAATGTTCACCTTAGCTCAATTAATAGTGAAATATATCCTCAAGGATTTATTTGTATGTATGTAAAGTTTTTGCAAAAGCTAGTATATTTTACTTATATTATGAACCACTAATTACTTAAACACTAACCTGTTGTGGAATATTACTTTAACTATATAAACGTGTGTTGCATTTGTTTATGTTGGATTTGTTTAATTTGTTTAAAGAAGTGCTACATTTGTTCATGCTGCATTTGTTTAACAATGTAAAGATGTGTTGTTTTGCCTGCCTAAAGCACCTGATTGGTCTAATAAAAAGCTGAACGGCCAATAGCTAGGCAAAAGAGTGATAGGTGTGGCTGGTTGGCAGAGATAATAAGGAAGAGGAATCTCAGCTGGGGGAGAGAGGAGAAAGAGAGAAGAGAGAAAGAGAGGAGAGGCAGATGCTCGGATGCAGCCAGCCAAGCAGCCACCAGCCAGTAGGTCACGAAAGAATTCATGGAAAAGTAGGACACACAGAATGAAAGCAAGGTAAAAAGCTCCAAAGCAAAATGTAGATGAAGAGAAACAGGTTAAATTAATTATAAGAGCTAGTGGGACAGGCATAAGGCTGAGTGTTCATAACTAATAAGTCTCTGAAACATGATTTGGGAGCTAACTGGCAGCCCAAAGAAAGCCGCTACACTAACCTATATACCACACCTTGTCATATACATGTATGTCTTATTTGGTGACTAGGTAGTAGTTGATACAAGTGATATCTAAAGTTACATATGTAGGATTTTGTTCTTTTTTCATGTATTCTGTGCTGGTTCCAAATTTACCATTAGCTTTAAGAACTTTTCCATTGTCTGTTTGGTTAGAAACCACCTTCTTGAAGGTTGAGGCAGTAGCATACTTTTCACTCTAATTCTGACATGTCTTTCAGAATGTGAGCATATACCCACCCCAGACAGAATTTTGGTATTTAAAGATGTATTTCCTCTCTATAAGCATTCAGATCAGATCAGCTCAACACCAGAGGCTCCTCTATTTTAAGGGACATAGAAAGACCATTAGCTTACAATGCCTTTATTTTTATTCTTTTTTATGTGTATGGGTGTTTCCTTGTATGTATCTGCATCACATGTACCTGGTGCCTCAAAAGGTCACCAAAGGGTGTCAGGTACCTGTGCTGGTCATCAAATCTAGGCCCTCTGGAGAAGAAGCCAGTACTCTTATCTGCTGAGCCATCTCTCCAGCTCCTGACTTAAAATTCTTAAAGTGAGACATCCATAGCAAGAGTTCAGTTGCAAGTCCACAAATGTAAGCTGGTTGAGGGGTGTCAGAACTCCAAACATGGAGCTCTTGGCTCTTTATGTTCCATAGCCTCGTTTGCATCCCCACTCTGTCTCCAGGTTCAGCAAGGAGAACAAGGGCAGCATCAATCCTTATGTATACCTGCCCTTCGGGTACGGACCCAGGAACTGCCTTGGCATGAGGTTTGCCCTCATCAGTATGAAATTCGCTGTCGTCAGAGTCCTGCAGAACTTCACCCTCCAGCCTTGTGAGGAAACACAGGTGAGGCAGGAAACTCTCTCTATAAATCATATTTAATTGGGAGTTTTTTGTTTTTTAATTTAGAGTTTCACCTACAGAAAGGGGAAATTGGTCATTCATCATATTATGCTGCCTTGTATGAAATATAGGATTTGACCTGTAAGCTTAAGGACCTTCCATTCTGAGCTGCAAGTCTGTGTCTGGATAAAGCACAAACAGAGAAATTATTTAGAGTTCATGCAGATCAGCACGACATGATTAAGTATAGTGTCTTTGAGATCAAGTCCAGGTTTAAATTGTGTGACTGACTGGAGATGGGGAAACTGTTGCACACGCTCAGAGCTCGTAATGATCACCTTGCTGTGGTTTGTGAATGGAGGGCTTCCCGGCACTAGCTCTGCTTTGAACTTTGTAACTTTAAAAATTCACTATGCCTAATCACCTCAGATACCTGGAAATGATTTACCCAGAGCATGGCTTTAAGAGATCCATATTGGCTGCAGTGAACACTGATTTCAGACACTACTATAGCACATAAAGAACTTCAACCCTTCAGGATCATCCTGACCATTTGATCTCACATTTTCATCACTGTGCTACATGAAGACTTCTTTTATGTTCTCTGAAGTCTGTCTTCTACTGTCTCGCCTCTTCATTCTGTCGTTATTCTTCAAGTTGAAGTAGGTGACTAAGCCATTCAAACGAGCTGTCTGGCCATGGCCCACCTACTCCTCTGCTCTAGTGATGTCTGAAGCCTCTTTTCATCACAAAGGCAATGCACCCAATTTTGTTCTCTGCACTGAAAATTATGTCTTTGAATTTCACCTTATTTTTGTTTACTTACTCTACCAAGACTGCTTTGCTGGGAAGTCTGTGAATATCTTAGGTATATTTTAAGGAGTATTTTACAACTGTTCTGGAGTTCTTAAATATACATTTAACCTATTCTTATATTTTAAATTTGCTCCTGTAAGCATACAAGGGCATATATGCCTATCTTTCTGTGGGTGTGTCTCTGAAGAGAATAGATGCATGTTGTTAAAACACAAACAATACACTTAGAGAAGTTGACATGTTGCCCCCTCCCCAAACTTAAAGGTCAATTGTCTTTACTTCCAAATAAAGCAATGAATGACAAGGCTGATTTCTAGTCCTGTATGTAGCTACACAGCTCCTCTCATCAGCTGTCCTTTCTTCGTGGCCGTTAGAGAGGTCGTTATCCCCTCATTTGTCACCCAGGGTAACTGTGTAGCTGTCCTGTCTACACAGTGCTTCAGAAAGATGGACAGACAAAGACTTTAATATTGAAAGTTTTCCATAAGCTGACATTCTTCAGTTTCCTTGATAACTGTTTCCCCGCCATCTACAGAGACCAGATGTTGGCAGCTTCTCTTCTCCCATAAGGTGGAAGAGACTGAGGTAAAATGGTTGGTGGAAACACTGAATGACTCAGAAGTTCCCCATTCACACTACCCTCCGGGGCTAAGAGGAGATCTTAGGAAAAATCACAAGTTCTTGCCTGCCATTAAACTGGACAGGCACAACTGGCCTGAGAAGTTGAGTTGTGCCCACAGAGCTGCACTGTCTGACATGTGTTCAGGATTACCTTCTACGTGTCAACAAATGTGAATTTACCTTTATACTGCCTATCAAAAACAGTCTTCCACATACTTAAAATGTGATCCAGAATTTCAAAACTCAGCCTTTTCACTTAAATTCAAATCAATAAAGAACATGGGTCGGCATATTCTCCCCCTCAGGTTCTATATACAATAATTACTCCAAAATGACTTTATTGCATGAACAGTAGACCTGGGTGTTTGCACTACCCAGTCCTAATGAAGATGTATGTATAAAGAATTCAAGACATATGAAGCCTAAAGTGTTTTATGTATATAAAATACCACTGTCCTGAATGGATTTGTTCTGCTTTGCTGTGGTTGCTGGCTCATTCATTCCATCTCAATGTGCTTCTTCAACTACCACAGATTCCCTTGAAGTTAAGCAAGCGAACCATTTTTCAACCAGAAGAACCCATCATCCTGAAAGTTGTGTCAAGGTGAAATCACAAATGGAGCTTGAGTTTCCAGCAAGATTTCTGCTGTTCTTCAAGGAAGCTGTGCCACCCAACATCAGAGAATCTAATTTGCCTTTGAATTAATCAGCTTAATTGCCCTTGAGGATTAGGTGTTCAGGAATTCATTGAGCATGCTCAGTGTCTGTGCTGAGTATCATGTATTGTGTGATTTACAGGAAATCATTAAGTCAATATAGAACTGAGATTTTTCTGATTCTAGGGGCCATCCCCATTGAGCTCCAGCTTGCTTTCTGCATTCTGATTGTACTAAGCATTTCTCTGTAATCTTATCAATCATATTTTAATGAAATGGGAGGTACTGTGGTGATTCTGGTGAGAAATCTGTCTCAAATGTTGTTTTAATATTTTATAATATTACAAATAGAAATCATCTTTCCAAAAATATGTGATGTCTTCCTTTGCATCAATAAAACTGAGACACAGCATTTCTGATCATAGTCACTCATTGTTTGAGTCTGTTTGGGTCTCCGTTTGACTTTTCAGAGTTTGATGATGTTCACTTTGGTTTGGTACATTTTTTGAAAATTTTATTTACAGTTTATTTAATTTTCAAACTTTTAAAATATAACTAAAATGGGAGGCGGGCTGGAGAGATGGCTCAGGGGTTAAGAGCACTGACTGTTTTTCCAGGGCACCTGGGTTAAACTCACAGCACCCACATGGCAGCTCACAACTGTAACTATAGTTCCCGGGGACCTGACACTCCACACAGACGTACATGGAGGCAAAACACCAGTGCATATCAAATAAGAATAGTTAAAAAATATATCTAATAAAATAACTAAATGGGGTGAAGTTTTTCTCACTCGGTTTGCCTTATTTCTACTTGATGTTTATAAAGGGCAGAGATATTGTTTTCCTTTCAGAATCCATCATGACAGTCAACATAAAATAAAAATGGCTGACTGGTCAATGGATTGGGCACCAAAGGCTAAAGTGTTCCATTCTTATCTGGCATCAGAAGCTTCATGTGTTCTTCCACTTTAGTTTACACCCTTCCATTCCCTTCCTGAGTCATTTAGTCTAAAATCACTGCATGGGGCACATGGAGGTGTCTACATATTATACTGGAAAAGAAAATTATGGCAACTTCAAATGAGATCCAGTAGTACAGGAGGGTCTTGCCTGCCCGGGTGTGGGGTAGACACGGGGGTGTCTACACAATCAAAGAGTAGGGTGCAGAAAACCAAAGTTAGGTAAGGAAAGCATTGATGATTAAGAAGGATGCATGGAAGCTGGCTCTATAAAAAAGAACTTCTCATGAATTCACTTTGTAGACCAGCTGGCCTTAACTCAGAGATTCACCTACCTCTGTCTCCAAAGAGCTGGGATCCAAGGCATGAGCCACCACCTCCCAGGCAGCTAATTTAAAGGAAAGAATTTAACTGAGGGCTTACTTAAGTTTCAAAGACATAGTTTATTATCATCTCAATGGGGAGCATCACAGCATGTAGGCATGGTGCTAGAGAAGAAGCTGAGGGCTATATCCTGATCTACAGGCAGCAGGCAAAGAGACAGAGATGGCCTGGTGTGAGCTTTTGAAACTTCAAAGTCCACCTCTGTTGGCACACATTCTCCACACCAAGGCCACATCTACTCCAACAAGACCACACCTCATCCTTTCCAACAGTCCAGCAACTGGGAACCAAGCATTCAAATATATTAGTCTATGGAGGCCACTCTCATCCAAACTACAACAATATTGACAGGAGAGTGACAAAAATAGTAGTCACAAACAATACTTGATACTAGAAAAATTCAAAGAAAACACTAAAAAAGATGTAAATCAATATTAGAGCAACCAGGAAGCTACAAATCTCAAAATACAAGTCTTGAGGATAGCTGCAGTCTAGTATAGAGCCCCATCCCTCCAGACATGCTGCAGATCACATATTCAAACTGCATCCAACCATGAGCTTCTTCCTGTATTAGACCCACAGAAGACACAACATTACTAGAGGGAAATCATCCATAGTTTTACAGCCTTTGGCTATGCCAGCTTTGTTGCTTGGGAAATGAATGGAAGTATTTCAGAAAACCCTTGTGTGTTCTCCACTGCAGTCAGTATCAGTTGATCAACCTCATTCAGCCACACTGACCTCCAGGGAATCTCCCAGACAGTACCCACCCCTCTGTGTTTCAAGTGCCTTCTTGAAACCCCTTCTAGTGCTGTAAAGGCCATCCCATCTTACAGAAGACTTAAGTGCAGTTGGGTGTCATGGGGCATGGGAAGCTGATACAGGTGGACTGTGAGGACAACATCAGCCTAAGTTACCTAGGGAGACCTTGTTTCAAAAAACGACAGCAAAAACTAAGTCAGGCAAAATACCAGTTTTCTTTCTTTCTTTTTACCACTACCTTTTCTTTCTTCATTCTCATGATTTTCCCAACTGATCAGGTTAGAGGAGGTAAAACTTCCAACCTTCCACATAAGAAACAGATGCTGGATTTAATCTCTACCCTTAGAAAGGACACACTGAGTGTCCGTGTGAGCTCTCTGGGACTTTGTGCAAGGCATCTAAACTGGATCCCTGAATCTGTGGTGTCAGCACTCTTTCCTCCACGCGGGGTGGCTGGTTCTAGTCTCTCCAAGAATATGTGAGTCTCCCTACCTTTCACACTAGACACCAAATGTCTTCCTGGAGAAAAACTGAATGTCTTCTTCTTTCTAGTTCCTGTTATCACACCAACTGATGAGTGTGAGTGACAGAATGATGGTATTTTGGTTTGGTTTTTGTTTGTTTTCAGAGACAAGGTTTCTCTGTGTAGCCCTGGCTACCTGGAACTAGCACTGTACACCAGGCAGTCCTTGAACTCAGAGATCCACCAGCCTCTGCCTCCCAAGTGCTAGGACTGAAAGGTGTGTACTACCACTATCTGGCTAGTTTTTGTGTTTTCGTGTGTGCTGGTGCTCATTTATGTGGAGGCCAGAGGTCAACTGAAGTGTCCTCAACTGCTCTCTGCTTTATTTTTGAGACAGGACCTCTTACTGAATCAGTTTGGTCAGATTGGATGACCAGTGAGCACTGTATGGTGATATTTTATTTGTGTTGAAATGTGATTTTATTTGTATGTTAATAAATAAAGTTGCCTGGAGATCAGAGTTTATAGCCATTAAGCAGAAGTCTGGCAGTGGTAGCACACGCCCTTAATCTGATCACATGGCAGGCAGAGTCTCTGTGTGTTCAAGGACACAGCCAAGTACGGTGACACACATCTTTAATCCCAGTACCAACCATAGAGATCTGGAGATCTATATAGATAGGCAGCAATGAGGAAATCATGTGGTTGGGTTTAGAGCCAATGAGAAGGTAGAATAAAAAGGCAATAAGAAGACAGACACACAGGAGAAGGTCGCTCTGAGGGGAAGGATAGCAGTGCATGGTAAGCTAAAGGCTGTGATCACTTGGGCTATTAACTCCTCATTTGGCTCTGTGTTTCTTATTTAATAAGACCGTTTAGAATTTCATCTACATTTGTGCCCAATGTGGCACAAATTCATTAAAAACTATTGGTGGCTTCACAGGCCAGGGGTTTCAAACCCCAGAGCAGCCAGAGTTTACAGGCCCCAGGCCCGGTCAGAGCTACCGGTCTGGCTGCACAAGGTCAGAGCTGCACTTGACTGCAGCTGCAGCAGCTACATGCAGCTGCAGCTGGAGCTGCTTGCAGCTGAACCACCAATTCACATGGTCGGAGCTTAAGGATGCCAGAGCTCAGGCCCAAATTGGCTCAAGCGGGAGCATGTCCCTGGAGTTTGGCTTTTAGCCAAAATAATATGTGGCTACTCTTTCTTTCTTTCTTTCTTTCTTTCTTTCTTTCTTTCTTTCTTTCTTTCTTTTTCTTTCTTTCTTTCTTCTCTCTCTCTCTCTCTCTCTCTCTCTCTCTCTCTCTCTCTCTCTCTCTCTCTCTCTCCACAACCACACTTGGTAGCTGTTTTGAAATTCCCTCAGATTTCTACTGTTCTACACAGACTTGGTAAGTCAATTAAGATATCAGATATTTTAAAGGGTAAAACTACTTAAAAGAGAAAAATTTCTCCACATTAAAAAAATGGGTAATATCTGTACAATAGAAGGAAATAGATCTTTGTTTGAAAAACATTAGGCAATCTGAAAATGGAACAATTACAAGAGAGGATTAATGTTGATGGGATATATGTAACATCATTTATGCATATTATTAGTTTACTTATCCTTATTTTACAATTTAAAAAGATAGTCAATTTAAGTGCCAGGATAAAAGCTTTAGAAGAACCTGTTAAAATGAATTATAGAGAAATTCAGACTCAGAAGAATTTAAGGGTAAAATTATTTCAGGATTGAATTATAAGGTTACAGAAAAAAAGCCTGTTTTCAAACAATCAAACTTAATTTATCCAGTAACTGTACAGCAGCTATCTGATCAAGTGAATGTAGAAACTAATTGGACTCCAGTTGAAATGTTAGATTTAAGAAGGTTTAAGGAAGCAATAGTATCTTATGGCATGCATTCCCCATTTGTAAAGCAAATGTAAAACTCCTGGTCAACTGGTAATAGGATTATCCCTCAAGACTAGAAAGAGCTGGTAAATGCTGTCCTTGAACCCAGAGCACAGCTGCAGTGGTGGGCATGTATTACTGTGATGAGGCTAAGATGATAGAAAGTCAATGGAGGGCTAGAGGGGTGGAAATCCCAGGATCAGCTTCTTGGAGAACGCCAATATGCTGAAATACAAAGAAAATGTTTATATGATAACCAAACCCTAATTCTATGTTGAATGGCAGCCATGAATGCATGGGGCAGAATTGAGAAAGCAGGAAAGAAAACTGAGTCATTCATAAAAGTTGTAAAAGGCCCAAAAGAATCCTTCATGAATTTCTTACAAAGAATGTCTTCAGCAGTAAATAGAATGGTCCTGAATTCAGAAGCTAGCCAGATAATAATCGAATCTTTGGCTTTTGAGAATGCGAATGCAGCTTGCAAGAGAGTAATCAGGCCAGTAAAGGCAAGATCTGCACCCTTGGAGGACTGGATTAGAGACATGACTAATGTTGAGTCTCATGGCCATGATGATATGGAGATAGGAGACACAATTTCAAGAGTTTTGAGAAATGTCAGATGTTTTGGATGTGGAAAGCAAGGTCATTTGAAAAGGGACTGTAAAAAGGGCATTCCTAGAAACAATATTTCTTCAAGGGACTGAGAAAGAATTGGCCTTGGTAGAAAAGAAAGTACATGAAGGGCACATGGATCATATTGATTCAAAGCTGGATTGCATTTTGGTTATTTTACCCTCTAGGCATTCTCCTACAGAAATTTTAATGCAGAGGGAAGATATTATATTGGAATGGATATTTTTTTTACCAAATAAACAGAGTAAAAAATTAAAAACTTATGTGGAAAAAAATCTGTGACTTGATTTTGAAAGGAAAATTGAAACTTCATCAATTAGCAGGAATAGACCCAGCAGAAATCATCATAGCTTTAACGAAGGAGGACATTGAAAAATTATGGGCACTAAGTGAACTTACCAAAGAGCTTGCAGTAATTTTTGGAGGGACTTTAACAGCTAATATCCCCAAAGCAATAGATTTGGTCTTATAAAGAGAGCTGATTGGATTTTGCCTAGAATTGTATGGGAAACACCCATATCTGGAGGTTGTACATTCTATACAGATGCAAACAAACAAGGAAAGGCAGGTTGCAAATCAGAAAATTTAAGTAAGTGGTTCAAAGTCCTTATAATTCAGTTCAAATATCGGAACTGTATGCTATTCTGTTGGTATTAATGGATTTTTTAGAAACTTTCAATATAGCAACTGACTCTCAGTATGCTGAAAGAGTGGTATTAAATATTGAGATGGCAGAATTTATCCCTCATGAATCAGAATTAACTTCACTATTTATTCAGTTACAAGATATAATCAGGAATAGGAATCATCCTTTATATATAACTCACATCCAATCCCATATGGGTCTGCCAGGCCCTCTAACACAAGGTAATGATGAGATTGATAAGTTATTGATAGGAAATGTGCTGGAGGCCTCAAAATTTCATTAAAACATCATGTCAATAGTAAAAGTTTAAAAAAGGATTTTTCCATAACCGGGCAACAAGCCAAGGAAATTGTAAGGAAATGTCCTACTTATTCCTTTTACAATGAGACTTCATTACTAGCAGGATGTAACCAAAAGGGTGCTCAGAGGAATGAAATCTAGCAGATGGACATGTTTCACTTTGCAGAATTTGAAAAATTGAATTATGTACACCATACCATTGATACTTATTCAGGATTTCAATGGGCAACTGCTTTGAGTTCTGAAAAATCTGATTCTGTAATCATGTATTTGCTAGAAGTTATGGCCATCATGGGTATACCTGCACAAATCAAAACTGACAATGCTCCAGCATATGTCTCTGTTAAAATGAAACAGTTTTTTGCTTATTACAATATAAAGCATATTACAGGTATACCACATAGTCCTACAGGCCAAGTAGTTATAGAAAGATCAAACAGAACTCTAAAGGATATGCTAAATAAACAGAAAGGGGTAGCAAACCCCCCCAGAGATAGACTGCATAATGCTCTATTAACTTTGAATTTTCTCAATGCTAATGAGAAAGGAACAACAGCTGCAGAGAGACATTGGATAATAGAAAAAGCTACTGAATTAAATCAGCCTATATACTTTAAGGACATGCTGACCTCAGAATGGAAACCAGGATATGTGTTACATTGGGGGCAAGGTTTTGCTTTTGTTTCTACAGGAGAAGATAAGCTATGGATACCATCAAAATTGATAAAGGTTCAATTTGAACAAGACAGACCTCTTAGTTAGAAGAGGTGATAGTTCATCAACCAGCATGACCATCCAATTTAAACTACCTTAAACCATTAACTCATGCATTTTCATTTAATCAGATATAACTTGTCAAAAGGGAGCATCCCCAAAGTTAGTCTTAGGGAAAGGTTTTTGTTTTAGTCTTTTAGGGGAATGAAAGCTAAGGAATCTGAAGAACACTGGACAAATGAGACATTTGAAGAAAAAGGACAAATCATCTAGAAAAAAATGTCCCAATAGAAAGAATAAAATGTCCTATTGGTATATCATCTATAAAATTTCATAAGTCTTCCTAAATGTTTGTTTCTGCTCTTCTCTAAAAACATTTAACACAAATGGTCTTCTTGTAGTCCCAGTTCAATTAAAAATTAAAGCTGGCTTTGGAGTTGGAGAATGGTTCTCTCCTTCTTTAAACCCAAGCATCTTGTTAAAAGGAAAATACAAACTCCCTGTATCATGTCAGAAGAAAGAACCATCTTCTGATATGGGACAGAAGAAAACAAAACAAAAAAAAATAAGGGACTGTTCTATTACTACTAATCTCAATTCTCTGATTCTATTCTGATTCTTTAAACTTTTCTTAAAGTATGAATTTTATATCAAAATTTACAAGATCCATATAATATATATATTAAACTTTGTTAGGATATTAATGGTCATATAGAGTACTAATTCTAGAAAAAAGGCTTCAATTAGCTGCTTATACATGTCTTTGTGTTCAAGTCTCTATCAGTTTTCTGTAGGAAATCACCAGCAGATATCAACTGAAGTCTCCAGGAAGAAGATGGGGCCCCACACCAACAATGATTCCATGTGGACAATAATAATACCACTAAGCTGACAAACATCATCTAGAGATCAGCTTTAGACTACAAACTGCTCAGAGCAATTTTGAGATGACTAGCTGAGATGATCCAATTTCACAGACTACTTGAATAAGTACCTGAGATAAGCCCTGAACTTTGGCATTATGCAGAGACTGGACAACAAATGATATAGCTACCTTTCCTAGAATTTGACAATTAACCCAAATTTTTTTTCTTTTCAGAATAAAGATGCCTTTGCCCATATCCAGCAGAAAGCAATTTTAAGAACACGACGTCCACATTCCCAAAGTGGTGGTATGGGCAGGTAGTTTTTTGATCTTTCAATGGTTTTTGGGTCTGGGATAATTTTCATTGTTTAGGAGGGTTGGTTACAAGTTGTTGTTAAGGGTTAGAAAATGTGCTAAGCAAAGGAGATTAGATTTAAGGTTCTCATTTTAAAAAAAGATATATAGAAATGATAGACTAGAGGGAAGATTATTGAATCTACTCTGAAAGTAAAGAGAAGATATAGATACAATATAGATAAAAAGATAGATTATTGAATCACTTTTAAAAGTCAATTACTAATTTTAAATACTTTACATTGGATTGGATTTTTGTATATTGTATACAAATTATATATATTGAGATTGATATTGTTAGAAAATGCTATATGTATATTTCTAATCTTGTTCAAGATATTGTACTTACACAGTTCATTTAACTATGTAATGCAATTTGCTAATTCTTGAATGTTATTATTACCAACTATTAGAATATAAAGAAATGAAAGTTAGTAGTTAGAAATTACAGTTAAACTGGTAGTCATATTAGGTATGATTTCAATGTCAAGCAGATATATTTTAGATAGACAGGTCATCTTCAAACCTTTCAGCGATCTATAGAATATGGCATTTAAAATGTTTTAATAACTTAGAAATTTTTTCTTTTTTTATGACTTTGAGACATGTCAGCTCCTGGCAGCACCAATACTTCAGAGAAGACATGGGCATTCAAGAAACTGCATATGGAGTTAACTTTCATTACAGCAAAAGTTAGCCACTGGACAACAAAGTGTCCTCTAATTGACTACTGACAAACAGGAAAAAATGGACAGAACATGAAAAAAGGACTACTGATTCTTGCCAAGACAAGTGTGGTTGTGGCTTTAACAATAGGCATCTTCTGAGGCCAGGACAATATGGCACCATCCCTGAAGTGGCCTTTGCAATCCGGAAAAGTTACAGTGCCCCTTTCTTCAAAGGCAGCTAAACTCTAAACTAGCAGTGGACCAATGGCTTCTGATGTGCAGTGGAACAGCAGCTGAAACAGTTATTCTTGAAAGAGTAACTAAGCTGACAGAGTCTAACCTCTTAATAGTAGACTGGCATTTAATAAAAGAGATGAAGCCACCCACAAGCCGAGAAGAATGGACAGCTGAATTAAAAAAAATCAACAATTTCCAAAATTTAAAATCCTGAATCATGACATGACACTAGTGGAATTCAGGTGTTTCTGGTACATGGACTATTCTCACGAAATGTGAGGTCAAACTGTAGGCCTTGTGTGCATCCTAATTCACAAATGAGTCTGTCGGATATGCTAAGCCTATAAGCTGAAGATGATGTCCCAATGTTGTGGAGAAACTTCGGGTGACTGTCTAGGCAGCTGGCTGTTTCTGTCAACTCACATTTTTTTTTTTTTTTTGGAAGCCGATTGCTTGTACTTCCTGGTTTTTTAGGGTAATATTATTTCCTTCTTGGGTCTCTGAGGGAGTTGAAGATTAGATACTTATAGTTACAGTTATAGTTAAGGATTAGATAGTTATAGATTTCCTTGTTAAAAATTTTAGAGAAGAAACTCACTAAAGAGATGTAAGTATATAAATTTGAAAGACATTATAAGATAGTTCTGTCAGTTATATAAGTTAGGATAGAAAGTGAATCAGGTACATTTTGGACTTACCAAAATAGGATAGATAAGGGAATATTTTCTCTGAGTCTATCAAAATGCAAATGGACTAGACATTGTTTAGGTATTTATTGCTTGTATATATTGTATATAGTTATTGTACTTATTGTATATAGTTTTTCTTATATTAGTTATAACTTTTTTCCTTTTTTCTTTTTATTTGAATAGAAAAGGGGAAATATGGTGATATTTTATTTGTGCTGAAATGTGATTTTATTTGTATGTTAATAAATAAATTTGCCTGGAGATCAGAGGTCAAAGCAAGCCATAAGCAGAGTCAGGCGGTGGTTGTACACACCCTTAATCTGATCACATGGCAGGCAGAGTCTCAGTGTGGTCAAGAACACAGCCAAACATGGTAACAGGAGCCTTTAATCTCAGTACCAACCATAGAGACCTGGAGGTCTGTATAGACAGACAGTGATGAGGAAGTCATGTGACTGGGCTTAGAGCCAATGAGAAGGCAGAACAGGAAAGCAATAAAAGTGCAGGTTAGGCAGGAAGAAGCTTGCTTTCTCTGGGGAAGCTACTGCTGGTGGTAAGTTAAGGCTAGTTGTGGCTATTGCTCTGATTTCTTTGGCTATTTCCTCTATATCTGCCTCTGTGTTTCTTATTTACTAAGACTGTTTAGAATTTTGTCTACACTTATAGCCTAACCAAACTGACAAAAATCTCAGAACCTGCTAGGAATATAACCCTATATTGAAAAGACCCACATATGACTAGAGTATCATGTCCTCCTCAGTATCACCTCCTCTCAAGCAAAGTTTCAATTATACATTCATAGCTAGGTATCACTTCATGCTAGGTACCTTAAACTCAACCGCCAATGTTACAGGTACACAAAGAGATGGTGTTAGGGCATTCTAACTGCCCCCTGCCTTACAATCAAAGCATGCGCTCTCTCTGTCTCTCTGTCTCTCTCTCTCTGTCTCTCTCTCTCTGTCTGTCTCTCTGTGTGTGTGGGTCTTTCTCCGTCTCTCTCTATCTCTCCCATGCTCTCTGTCTCTTATACACACACAAATACATACACACAACTATGTATCTGTCTGTTACTTCTAGACATTTCCTCCCCACAGCAAAAGTCCCACATATACACACAGGGCTAGGTTTCTACTCCTGCTAGATACAATCTCCCTAGGAAGATCTCAGAAGAACCGCTAAGAGGACATGTTATCTAGCTGTGGAAGAGGAGTATAAAAGCTAGATGTCAGGTACTTTTGGTATCCCCTCCCCTCTCTGTACCTCCATGTTTTATATTCATTTCAGAAATTTGGGAGTCAGAAACACTTGATGGAGATGACCTCTGACATTTGTCTTTCTGATCTGGGTTCTCTCACTCAATATCATCTTTTCCACATCCATCCATTTACACAGAAAGATGACTTAAAAACAAAGAGGATTATTGTGCTGAGTGTCTGAAACTAGGCCTGTGATTTTGCAATTGCATGCAGTTTACAGGACTCATTTCTTTATTAATGTGGGGCCTAATGTGGGAGCTCCAGGCCCAATTTGGGTGCCTCCACCCCTGTGTGTTGGTCCCGAATTGTGTAAGAAAGTAAACTGAAGTAGCTGTGAAGAGCAAGCCAGTAAAGAGCTGTCCTCTGAATCTGCTAGAGATTCTAGAAAACTTCCCTAATGATGGACATTGAAGAGGACATGGGGGCCAAATAAACTCTTTCAATCACATTGTTATGTCAGGATGTGTCTATTAATAATACAATGTATACTAGAACAATATCGCAGGACTGGCCTTAATTTGTAATCCTCCAAACTTCACCTACTGACTGCTGGCTTTAAGAATGTAATATAAACCAGTATGAACAAATGGAAGTTTAAAGTTGACTAGATCTCAGGGAGAAAACAAATCAAGGACCAGTACAATACAATTCAATGAGGTCAGATTATTTTAATGAAGTTAATCATCAAACACGTCTCAAGCAGACAGATTGGAGAAATACTGCTGAATGAGGGTGACACAAGAAATAGTGCCTGATGATATATACAGAGACAGGGAAGGAATCTGGGTGTATTTTCATTATGATAAGTACCAATCAGAGAGTATAAACAGAGGAGTGAAGTCATATGACTTGAGATAGTTAATCATGTGACATATAAGCAGCAACAGTGGTTGTAGGAAGTTCAGTTTAGGAGGCTGGCAGAAGTCTGAAAACATCATGGCTTGTTCACTCTCTGGATCCAATGTTGGTGAATATACCCACTGCACTCTGTGGAACATGGCTCATGAGGTCAGAATATATGTTAGCACATCGTGACCAGCACACACAACCATTGTAATACACATAACCTGGCTCATGAGATCAGAGCATGTGGGATATTCTGAATCCTGCCCCAGCAGACATCTCATCTCAATTCCTGCAGCCTGGTTGGTGAGGTCAGAAGGGATACCATTTCTAGATCATCCAGCATCAGGAAGTTATCCCACCTACAACCCGGCACCGTGTGTCTCCACACTTGAGCTCGAGCAGAACACAGATGAGCCTGGCACAACCAAACTCTGAACACCAAGCATCAATCTAAACATTCCCCAACACAAAGGAAACAGAAGCACTCAAGTAACAAACTAAATCCAGATGAGACCATGACAAATGCAGAAGTAACATGAAAAACCCAGGACAACATTGTTGTGGCTGCACCTCGAGACCCCTGAGCAAGACCACCACAGAGCTGATATCTGATGCAAAACACACAGGGGTTTATTGATAGCAAGCAATCCCGGGCTTGGTCCATGTCCAACACTCGACACAGTGGGTGGAGGAGGATGGCCCTGAGCTCTTAGGGTGAGGGGTTTTTAAAGGGAAAAACCGGAAGCAGGGTGGCACAAACCTTGGCATCATATGATTGGGTGAGGGTATGTAACCTTTGAATTTACTGGTTGGGGGTTACAGTTATCATCTTGGGGGGCAGGCCTGGACAAGTCCCAGGCTTTGTCCTTGACCTGCCATGGGGGTTGGCTGGCCTAGCATGTACTGACTGTGGGGACTGACTCAGTGGGCCATGTTCTGTCCTTGAGATGCTATGGAGGCTGTCTGGTCTCACATGTTCAGATAGACCCATGCACGTATCTCTTAGCTGGTGAGAGGTCCCAGACAGTAAACAACTGGCTGAACCTTGAGCAGTCAGAGTACTTACAGAAAGGGAGCTACTGCAAGGACTATGTCATAGCCCTCCCAGAAACTGCTTGCTCAAGTCTCAGGAAACTGAAATTGAGGCCTGATCTCTGGGAGAAGACTGACAGCCTGTTATGGCATCTGCTTGGTCCTTTCAACATAACTCCTTCCAAAATGATCAATCACAAAGTAGTGGCCAACAATAAGAGAGACTTCAACCAAATTCAAGGTCGGGTAACAAGGAAAGCCCAATGGCAGATGCATGGATCTCCCTGGGAAAGGGAAAAAAAGAGATCTCCTGGGTGAACTGGGGTCAGGTGAGGATGGGAGCATGAGGGTTTGGGTTAGGAGGTGCATGAAGGGGCACTCTACTGAAAGAGATGACTGGAACAGGGGAGCATAATGGGGTCAGGTAGAACATGATGCAAGGGGAACTCCCCGAAATCTATGAGAATGAACCCAACTAAGATGTCTAGTAATATCGGATACACAGCCTGAACTGGCCATCTCCTGTGATCAGACTGTTGACTACCTCAATTGTCATCAGAGAGTCTTCATCCAGTAACTGATGGAAATAGATGCAGAGACCCACAGCCAAACATTAATCCTCTTTGGGTTCAGGGAATTCTGCTGAAGAGAGGGAGGAAAGATTGTGGTATCAGAGGGGTCAAGAACATCCAAAGATAACAGAAAACAACTAACCTGGTCATAGAACTCAGTCTGAACCAACAACCAGAGAGCCTACATGAGACTGACTTGGCCCTCTACATATATCTGACAGATGTGTAGCTTGGTCTACTTGTGTGACTCCTAACAATGGTAGCAGGGCTGTCCCTTGGCTTTGGCTGGCTCTTGGGAACCTATTTGTGAGTCCCTGCTGTGCACTGCTCTTCTTCCCAACATGTACTGCTCAGTATAATCCCAATGGGACAAGTCCTGACTCACAGAAGGGTAGAGAACACTGGATAAGAGGAGGTATGTAGATGGACAAGAAAACATGGCTATTACTCTGGGAATATATTGGTGTCATTGGGCAGATACTGTTGTGGGCTGTGGGATGTGAGCACTTTTGAAGATCTGGCAGATCCAGGGCTGGGTGGTGATTAGGATAACCCACATGGCAGGGACCAGGTCAAGGAAGGACTGATGCTCCATTAGTGGAAGCAAACTGCCCATGAGTAATGTCCCCGATGGGTAAGGCTTGTTATTATGCATGTCTTTCCTGATCTCACCCAGCAGTTTACTCCCCAGCTCGTCCATTGCTGGGACCCCAGGAAAGTTAAAGCACTCTGAGAGCAGTGGGCTATGGAACCACCTGGTGAGACTTAAGGAGGACAGCTCCACAGTGATGCAAACCCCAGTAAAGCAAAGTGGAAGGCCACGACCATTGACCTTCAGCTGTGCCTTGGCCACAGCATACCTCTCTTCCCACCTTGGGTTTGAATTATACTGTGTAGCCATTCAGTGTCAAATGTTAATGACCAAGATCTCATATAGAAAACAACACCCAAATGATGTTGATCCTCCATGGATTTTAAGAATGAAGTTAAAGACCAAGGCCAAAGGGCAAGTGGCATGACACTCATGAGTATGGGATCTGCTCATTGCTGGTTCACTGCCCACCAGAAAGAAACAGATGGAATCCTTACCATGAGAACTCTTTGGGAATGAAAGCTCAGCAGAGTGGGGAGACTAACTGGAAGACAGTGTCTTCTGGAACATAGAAACTATAGGTATTTCATTCTGGAAGCAACTACATATTTTGAGATTGGAGTCAGTTTTGGAATATGCTCATTGAAGGAGGACACGACACTTTTAAACATGGTCAGTTCAAGGTCATGTATCCCATGCTTTTTAGTGTAAATGAGAGAGGGCTGGGGGAGAGAAACAACCACAGATTGACTGTATCAGTCATGGCACCTAAAATGTAACTTGGCATTGCCTGACTAGAGACACATGCTTAAGATCACACTAACTACTTGGAGAAGACAAGGATATGCCAGAAGAATATTGAGATGACAAATGCCATATAACCAAGTGAACAACTCTGCTGATGTCCACACCATTATTTCCTCCCATTGGATTGACTTGTGTTTCTATAAATCTGAAGTTAAATAAACCCTGCCTCCTGTAAGTAGATCTTTGCCAACTATTAGACCACACATGAGAAAAATTAGTAGCTGAGTGGCTGGAAACAAGAATGTGAGAGAAAAAAATCACTATAGCTTTTTGCCAAGCCTTGATTGGACCATTGCATGTGACATCACATGGAGTCCAAGTGATGTAAGCTAGATATCAGCCAATAAAAGGGCGCCACCTAGGGCTGGGTTTTGTCTTTGTACTTCAAAGAAGCAGTCGGTTGATGGGAGAGCAGTTGGATTCAGTTGTTTCTCCTGGATTTGGACTTTTCAAAGCCTGTTGGATCTCGACTTAGTGAGTATATTCCCTAGGTTTTCAGTTTAGGCTTTTGTCATTTGTTATCTATTCATTGCTTTATTTACATCTTTGGTTTGGGTGTGGATTTTTGCCTGTAAATGCTTTTTCCTCATTTCACCTCATTTTTCTTTTATCAATTTCTTTCTTTGTCATTTTTGCCTTTGTTCTTGTGTAATTCACACATATAGTGGTATATATTATCTCTATAGCATGAGGAATTTGATCATGACTTCCCATATCTGACTATTTTGCATTTTGATCATATTTACATGGTCTATTTCACTTACCCACACATTGAATGTGACAAGTACATTGAAATGATCTACAGTTCTTTCCTCTGCTTGTTCAGGATCCCTAGGAAACAAAATGTGACAGTTGTGTTTGTGGAACTGGAATATTTGAAGTCATACTTTCTCTAGTTCCAAAAGTTTTCCTGAAAAAGGCATTTCATTCCTTTGATGTCCTATTATAGGACTTACCTCAATGTTGTGTGTATGTTCTGCTTTGTGTCAATTTGTATGTGTGGACGAATCCTAATGTTCCTAGGTTAAGGAATTCTGAAAATGAAGTTTCTTCTTCTTCTTCTTCTTCTTCTTCTTCTTCTTCTTCTTCTTCTTCTTCTTCTTCTTCTTCTTCTTCTTCTTCTTCTCCTTCTCCTTCTCCTTCTCCTTCTCCTCTCCTTCTCCTTCTCCTTCTCCTCCTCCTCCTCCTCCTCCTCCTCCTCCTCCTCCTCCTTCTCCTTCTTCTTCTTTTCATTTTTTTCAAGACTGGGTTTCTCTGTGTTGTTTTGGTGCATGTCCTGATCTTGCTCTGCAGACCAGGCTGGCCTTGAACTTACGTAGATCCGCCTGTCTCTTCCTCCTGAATGCTGGAATTAAAGGCGTGTTACAACACTGCCTGGCAAAGTATGGTCTTCTTAATGTGCTGTTGAATTTGGTGTGAGCGATCTCTCATTAAGGACTTTCTAATTTATGTTAGTCAAGGATATTGCCTGATATTGGCTTCTTTTTACCTTTTATTTACTTGGTTTGAGAATAAAGGTAATGCATCTTTTGTGAGAAAAAGTTGAAAATGTTCTTTCCCTCAGACTTATAGGTTACTGAAATATCTGGAGAACATTGCTGTTAGATGTTGAGATGACAGAATTCATCAGTGAATTGTTCTGGTCACTGTATGAGTCTTTCTTGATACTCAGTACTTTCAGAGTGTTTGTTTAGTTTTATTTCCTAGACTTTAATTTTCCCTTTGACTTATTATTTTCCCTCCTTCTTGGATGTATTTTCTATTTTTTATCAGGGGAGGGAGGGAATGGTCAGAGCTTACAGAAGGACAGTGATGCATGGACAGATCTTCCTTTCAGACAAAAGGTCATTAGTAATGATGCACTGGACACTGAGGGAGTTTTATTCTCACCAGACAAAGTGTGTCTCTATTCACTTCATGGTATTTAGGGGAAAGGAGTTGCTTCACACCAAGAAGCAGGCTTGGTTAATATGAGACCTATGCTACATGACAGAAAATGGGATCTGAAACTTAGGCTACTTGAAGGGCTCATTGATTATATTCACAGGATGGGTGGGAGGGATATGGTCAATGTGTGACTGTGTGACAGCAATGAATCTATCTTGGCTTCTTGGAAAGTAACAGGAGTGTGGTGGGGATACATAGCAGCCCTCTTTGCTAAGGGCATTAGTTCTTGGGGCAAGAACGTGGATGGAAAAAAATAATTTAATAATTTAACTGAAAAATAATTTAAAAAATCACTTTGTTTTTTTGCCAAGCCATGATTGGTCCATTGCATGTGACATCACACAGAGTCCTTGTGAGGTAAGCTAGATACTAGCCAATCAAAAGGCACTGCCTGAGGCTGAGTTTTGTTTGTATTTCAGAGAATCGGTTGGTTAGTGGGAGAGCAGTTGGACTCAGTTATTTCCCCCATATACTTGACCTTTTCCCTGACCTGTTGGATCTGGACATAGTGAGTTTGATTCCCAAGTTCTCAGTTTGGCCTTTTGGCAATTGACTATTACTTCTTTCTTTGGGTTTTTCAAGACAAAGGTGTAGCTTTGTGCCCCTCCTGCGTCTCGCTCTGTAGACCAGGCTGACCTCGAACTCACAAAGATCCACCTGCTTCTGCCTCCTGAGTGCTGGGATTAAAGGCTTGCGCTACCACTGCCCGGCATTTCTTTATTTACATTATTGGTTTTGGTAGTAATTTTTCCCTGTAATTCCTTTTTATTCATTTCAACTTATTTTCCTTCTATTTACTTCTTTTTGTCATTTTTGGCTGTGTTCTTGTGTATTTTACAAATTTAATGTTATGTAGTAAATGTGTAGGATGAGGAATTTGATCATGACTGATATCTGGCTGTACTCTACTTTGATCATATTTATCTGTTATACTTCACTTCCTGGCCCATTACATTGGACAATTACTTCCCATTATACAAAGGCTATGCCTCTGCCTGCTCATGACCTGGAGTGAACAAAATGTGACACTTGTGTTTGTGGGACTGGCATGTTTGTAGTAACACTTTTACTAATTCCAAGTTTTCGCCTGAATTAAACATTCTATTCCACTGATGTCTGATTTAGGACTTACCTCAGTGTTGTGTGTATGCTGTGCTCTTTGCCTGTTGATGAATCTTGAGTGTTCCTGGTTAAAGACGTCTTGAGCATAAAGTCTGGTCTTATTAACGTGGTGTTGAATTTTATGTGACCTATCAATTACCCTCATTCAGGTTTTTCTAATCTGTCAGTCAAGGATATTGCCCGATACTAGGATCATTTTGAAATGTCTTATATAGTTTGGAAATTAGGGGAATAACTCTTTTATGAAATGTGCTTGAAACTGTACTTTCCCTCAGTTTTATGAACTACTGAAATACTTGCCGATCATTGTTGCTAGTTGTAGAGACTGGAAAGTTGATTTCCAGTGTGTTGGTTTTGGCTCCTGAGATTTAGATTTCCTGTGTCGTATTTATATTTATATTTTTCAGTTTTTCTTTATATTTCACCTTTTTTCATACAGTACATCCTGACTGCATCCTCCCCTCTCTCCACTCCTCCCAGTTGCCCCTCAGCTCCTCTCTCCACCAGATCCACTGCTCCTCTCTTTCCCTTGAGAAAAGAGCAGGCTCCAAGGGATAGCAACTGAACATGGAATAACAAGATGCAATAACATTATATTAAATTTTTTTGTTTTAGTGATAATTTATACTTACTCAATAAATGTTACCCAATTTTCATTTTTGAAAATTC
>NW_023504864.1:0-104000 GCF_004664715.2 Peromyscus leucopus | reverse complement strand
ATAACCATACCAACAAGGCCACACCTATATGAGCCTCTGGTCTATTCTTATTGAAAACATCACATGTACTATTCTGCACTGTTTTACTGGTTGTGAACATGAATTCTCAACAAGTGGGTTTCTAAAGACTCACAGGTTGACAAACTGACTGGATTTATAACTTTCAAATTTATAAAAGTGTTTAGAGGAAGAGATTTTTAAACTGTAAAATCTCTCATTCTTGATTTAACAATTTAAGATTTAGAGATGAAAAGGAATCCTAAGAAAATATTATAAACAGATTTACTGGGCCAAGCCCCTGGGCAGGACTGTCCATGGAAGTGGCAATGTCCATCTGCATATGGCACTTTTATTTTCCCAGTAAACTTAACAGTTTTGTGTTATAGGCAATAAGAAATGTACAGTTCTTCTTGGGGCCTCAAGTGTTCTCTAGCCCCATAAGGCAGCTTTAAAAAGATTTTCAAAGTATTTACTGTTCATATTCCATTCCAATTCCATTCCTTTGGTGTTGGCAGGGTTCTTGTCTGATTTTTTCTACCTGCTTCTAGAAAGCTCAGGACTCCAGCTTTCCTAAATAAGGCACAGCTCATGTATTTGTGAGTTAGAGGGACAATTTCTGCAACTCTTGAAGGATGTGCTTCAGTGAGTAGGAGGAGGAGGAGATGGAGCAGGTGTAAGGCACAAAGACCTCGGAGACCAAACCGCGCTCGGTGAAGGTGGCAGTGTACGTACCTGCAGAGGCGGCATTTGAAGCTGGACAGTAGATCGACATTAGCTTCCAGTATACACTCCTTGGCTCTTTATCCTAAGCGTTTCTAGCCTGAGGCGCCTGCCTACCACACAGATAAAGACACAGCCCACACTGGCCACCAGCTTTGATGAGATGACCTTAGTTGAAATACATGTTCTGCTACACAGAGCGTGGCCTTCCCCACCCCCATCAATGGGTCAGCTTCCAGCTTCCTCATTACCTACAGCTAACAGCAGTATTGTGTCATCCACATCATCACAAGTATGATACAGTAAGATATATTGAGGTAGTAAGAGAGAGATCACATTTACATAATTTTGATTGTAATATATTGTTAGCAGTGTAATAATAATATATTGTTAGTAGTGTCCAATTGATCATTAGCTGTTTTGGTTGGTATCTTACTGTGTCTGGTTTACAAAACAGACTTTAATATGGGTATGAATGCATGCACATGAAAACAAATAGATGTTCTTTAGCTTATGGTGGATTTACATCTCAACAAACCCATTGCAAACTGAAAATATCATGAGACATAAATATACTGATTATAACTAACTTGTCAAGTGTCCAAGCTTAGCAGCACGATGTATTGCAGAGCATTGGCTTCATCCCTCCCTTTTCTTCTTCTTTTAAAAAAGTATTTATTTGCTAATATATGCGTGTATGTTTATGTGTGATATATGCGTGTCTGTGGAGGCCAGAGACATGAAATCCCCCTGGATCTGGAGTTATAGGTGGCTCTAAAATGCCTGAGGTGGGTGCCAGGATTCAAACTCTGGTCCTCTGTAAGAGCAGCATGCATGTTTACCTACCAATCCATCTCTCCATCCCCTCCCCCACCTTTTTTGAGATGGGGTCTCACTGTATGGCCCTGGCAGGCCTGGAACTCACATTACAGAGGAGGCTGGCCTTGAGTACATAGAAATCAACCTGTTTTTGCTTTCCAAGTGCTGAGACTTTTTTTTTTTAAAGAATCACTTTTATTTGTTATTATTACCCATGTGTGTGAGGGCAGGTGCATGTGTGCCAAGACATTCGTGTGGTGGGCAGAGGACGACGTTTCAGTGCCTGTTCACTCCCTTCCACTGCAGATTCCACGGATCAAACTCAGCTCGCCAGGCTTGTTCAGCAAGTGCTTTTACCCACAGGGCCATCTCACTGGTCCAGGATTCCCCTCTGAGTGTGAGCATGACACTGCACAGAGAGTATTGTACTGCATGTGGCCCAGGAAATGGTTTCCAAATTCAAAGTAGTCTTCTCGGAATGGGTATTGCTGTCCACGATCATAAAATCTAAAACTCGTAGGAAGAAGCATGGTGCCAGGGGCTGCTGGGATAGAAGGAGTAGATACTTGTCCTGGTTTCAGACACTCCCTAGATGTCTGGGAACATAAACCCCACAGAGAAGGTGGGGACAGTGTTTGGAAAGTTGTTCAAGTCCTCCGATTCCAGAGGCCTCACTGGGTTCTCACCTGGAGGTCTATTACCTGAAAGAGACATGAGAACTGGAGGCTGGGTGGATGGCTCGGCAGTTAAGAGCATTTGCTGAGCAAGCATGAGGACCCGACTTTGAATCTTCAGTATCCACATTAAAAAAAAAAAAAAAAATCCAGGGATGGCTGTACCTGTAACCCCAACACTGTGGGTACAGAGACAGGAGGTTGGCCGGGATGTGTTGCCTGGCGCAAGCTTAGGTGACATACTCTGTCTCATGGGAATAAGACAGTGATAGTGTAGAGTAGGGCACTGGCATCCTCCTCCGATCTTCTCCTGGATGCAACATACACACATGCTGGTGAAACTGTACACACATAAGCATCTACACACAACACACACACACACACACACAACACACACACACACGTTGGATTAACGTGTGTTCGTGTGATGGCATAACTGTGCGTGCAAATGTATCTCCCACATACATACATATGTGTGTATAGATGCTGGTGTAACTTCACACCCATATGCAAGATCCGCCCCACCCACAAAAGAAACCACAGTACTTTCTATCATGTTGCAACTGTTTCAGATTACAGCTGGCTGTGGTTGTACATGCCTGTAACTCAGGAAGCTGAGCAGGGGAAGCTTTCCATGAATTCAAGACTGGCATGGGCTTCAGAGTGAGACCTTGTCTTGATCTGCCCTGCCCCCAAAAGCCGTTTACTCTCACCACTATTTGAAATCACAGTAATTAGACGCACCACTAGACATTACTATGCAACATTTTAAATAGCAAAGGCATACGTGTAGCAGGAATCTTAAAAGTACTTATCAAACCGAGGCCAGTTATCGGGGTCAATGCTGGTAGATCAAAGAGACAGAACAAGCCACAGCTATCTCACCTTGCCAATTCCTCAGCTGGTCCTGTTTCCTCAGACTGAAAGCTTCTGTGTCCTCATCCCAATAGCTCTCAGCTGAACTGCTGCTTAAAAGCCTGAATGCTTAACCAGCCACATGCTTAACCAGCCAAATGCTTAACCAGCCAAATGCCTCTAGTTTTCTGGTCCTCAAGCCTTATATACCCTTTCTGCTTTCTACCATCACTCCTAGGATTAAAGGCTTGCTTCCTGGGATTAAAGGCGTGAGTCACCATGCCTGGCTGTTTCCAATGTGGCCTTGAACTCAGAGATCCCAGATGGATTTCTGCCTCTGGAATGCTAGGATAAAGGCGTGTGCTATCACTGCCTAACTAGTGGCTTTTCTGTTCTCTGACCCCAGATAAGTTTATTAAGGTACACAATATTTTGGGGAACACAATACCACCACACATACGTTCCATGGCCGTAAGTAAAATAGTTTGAAAACTCTACTTCAATGTAATTACTTCCTTTTGTAATCCTACATATTTTAATTCATACATTTAAGAACACTGTTTTGGGGTGGGAGACCACAGGTCACAAGAGTTCCATGTACCAAATCAACAGAACATTCAAGACCTCTTCCTTAGCGTCCACTGTATCTTTCTACCAACTGTGATAAATATAAGGTCCCATTTACAAGTCAATCCCTGTCCCCAAATTTACAGCTGAGCAATTTTTTTTCTCATTTAAATCTTGTTCTCAGACAAAAGTAGAGCAGATCGCAATGACAGTCTTAGCTGTAGACTATTCTATAGAATGGGCTAGCTTCAAGAACATATGCTTTCTTTTCCTTTTAGATTGTTTTTAAGTGTATGAGTGTTTGCCTACATGTACACATGTGTACCATGTGTGTACCTGGTACCCACAGAGGCTAGAAGAGAGTATTGGTTCCCCTGGAACTAGAGTTACAGACAGTTGTAAGCTGCAATGTGGGTGTTAGAAAATGAACCAGGGCCCTCTTGCAAGAACAGCAACTGCTTTCCACCTCTGAGCCCTTTCTCCAGTCCCAATACATATTTCCTTTAAAGTTTTGTTTTCTGTAAAGTCTCTTCTATTTCCCTTTACAGGGAGATCCATGCACCCCCCTTTATCTCTCCTTGTGACCTAGCCTCTCTGGGTCTGAGGATTGTAGCATAGTTATTCTTTACTTTACAGCTAATAGTCACTTATAAGTGAGTATATACCATGTTTTGTCTTCTGATCTGGTTTATCTCACTCAGGATGATTTTTTTTCTAGTTCTATCCATTTGCCTGCAAATGTCATGATGTCACTGTTTTCAACAGTTGAGTAATATGCCATTGTGTAAATGTACCACATTTTTTTTTATCCATTCCTTGGTTGAGGGATATCTAGGCTATTTCCAGTTTCTGAACATTATGAATAAAGCTTCTATGAAAATAGTTGAGCAATTGTCCTTGTGGTAGGATGATTATCCTTTGGGTATATACCCAGGAGTGATATAGTTGGGTCTTAAGGTGAATCAATTCCCAATTTTCTGAGGAGCTGCCATATTTATTTCCAAAGTGGCTGTACAAGCTTGCACCACCACCAGCAATGGAGGAGTGTTCCCCTTGCTCCACATCCTTGCCAGCACGAACTGTTACTTGTGTTTTTGATCTTAGCCATTCTGACAGGTGTAAGATGGAATCTCTGTTGTTTTGATTTGCATTTCTCTAATGGCTAAGGATGTTGAACATTGCCTTAAGTATTTCTCATTTGAGATTCCTGGAGATGGTGGGGATGGGAGTAGGTGGATCAAAGGTGTGTGTGTTGGGGCAGGGATGGAAGTAGAGAGTACTTGGGAGAGACTACTGGACTTCGGAGGTGCTTGAGGGGTGATGGAGAAACCTAGTGTAGTGGAAATTCCTTGGAAACTACGAGGGTGACCCTAGTAAAGTCTCCAGTAATGGGGGGCACCAAACAGGCTATCTGCTGTAACCAGGCAAGGCTTCCAACAGAGGGACTGGAACATCAACCCAACCACAAAACATTTGACCTACAATCTGTCCCACCTGCAAGATGTGCTGGGAAATGGTAGCTCAGAATTTGGAGTCACCAACCAATGACTGGTCCAACTTGAGGCCCACACCATGAGAGGGAGCCCAAGCCCATGCCTGACACTGCCTGGGTGGCTAGGAACCAGAGGCAGACAGTCTAGAGACCCAGATAGAACAAAACACCACAACTGGAAAAAAAAAAAAAGTCAATGAAATGATTCCTAATGATATTCTACTATACTAATAGACCAATGCCTAGCCCAATTGTCATCAGAGAGGCTTCATCTAGCAACTGATGGAAGCAGATGCAGAGACCCACAGTCAAAACACTAGGTGGAGCCAGGGGATCCCCACAGAAGAGGGGCGGGGGTGGGGATGAGATGTGGGAGGCGAGTGGGTGGTAAGGATTCCAGGAGCCAGAAGGGTCAAGTTTACCACAAGAAAACCCACAGAATCAACTAAGCAGGGCTCACAGGGGCTCACAGAAACAGAAGCAACAATGATGGAGCTCATATAGGTAAGAGCTAAGTCCTCTGCATTTATGTTATGGTTGTATAGCTTGGTGTTCTTGTCGGACTCCTAACAGTAGGAGTGGGGGCTGTCTCTGACTCTTTGCTTGTGCTTGGGATCCTTTCCCTCCTACTGGTTGCCCTGTCTATCCTGATATGAGAGTTTGTGTCTAGTCTTATTGTAACTTGTTATGCCATGTTTGATTGATATCCCTGAGAGGCGTGCTCTTTTTGTTTTTGTTTTTGTTGTTGCTTGTTTGTTCTGAAGAGAAACAGGGGAGGGGTGGATCCGGGGGAGAGGGGAGGTGGGAGGAGGAACTGGAAGCAGTGGAGAGAGGGGAAACCTGGGTCTGATGTAATGTATGAGAGAAGAATAAAAATTATTTTCTGCCTAGGAATCCTGTCTTTCTAACACACAGTTTGATTTGAAATGAGCCCCTAAAGGGCTATGAATTGCCCCATGCATCCCCACCCCCATAGTAATGTAAAACATCTGGATAACCCACAGGCTGGTAGTTTTTGTGTGTAGCTAGAGTTTTCCTGGTCCTTCCTGGCCCCACGGTCAGGACAAACTCTCTCACCCACCAGTCCCGCAGCTGCTCAGACCCAATCAAGTAAACACACAGAGACTTATATTTCTTATAAACTGCATGGCCGTGGCAGGCTTCTTGCTAACTGTTCTTATATCTTAAATCAACCCATTTCTATTAATCTATAAGTTGCCATGTGGCTTGTGGCATACTGGTATCTTAACATCTGCTTGTCATCCTGGCAGCGGCTGGCAGCGAGAGAAGAGAATTATGGGAACAGGAAGACTGAGGCAGAGAGACGCTGCCAGCTGCCACCAAGACAAGCGAGATGTAAGGTACTTGTGAGACTTTGCCGATGAAGATATGGAACTCACCTACAGCCTCTTCTGAGCCACCTCCACTGAGCACTCGGGCGCACCTGCGGTTGGGCCAGAGATGGGAGAAAGCCTTTTGCTGTGGTGAAGGGCTGGTTTGAGGAGAAAAGCACCAGGCCCTCCCAGTACCCTTTGGTATTTATGCTAGGAGGACAGGGGGCAGGGGGGGAGGGGGAGCAAGCACTGTGACTCCCAGGCACTTATAAACACTCACTGTGACTGGGGAGATGGAGAGGGAAAGAGCGCTAGTTGATTTAAAGACTTACAGGAAACCAGGCTGGGGAGAGGCAGGAAACTGGTTTGGGTTGAGACAAATGGACACGTCCTAATGCTGGGTTTGGAGGGATGTGATAACAGCTTGTACAGAAAGATCTTTCCACCTGCAGACGTCCATAAGGAAACAGATACATAAACACGAGCCTGGTTCTGTGCTGAAGGCCTGCTGGATCTGTAAAGTGAGGACATGACTGCCCTAAGGTATGGTTGAGGGGAAGGTTTTTAATTTTAGATATGAGGGAATACACAGCCAGGGGTATCTGGAAGAGTCCAGAGCAGGAAAAGAAATTAGTAGACCAAATCTAGCCATGCCGTAGATGAGAGAGAGTGGGGGGAGAGTGAGGAGGAGAAAGAGAGGAAGACAAAAGAGAGGACCAAGAGAGAGAAAGTGGGGGGGGGGAAGAGAGCGCATAGCAGAAATGGCAGCTTTATATAGGAATGAGAAGATGGGGGAAGGGGTGAAGGTTGGAGAGGAGAGTGTGTGTGTGTGTGGGGGGTGAGAATAGCTGAGAAGAGCCACAGGTGTGAGTGAGCGGGACTAATGCATTAATCTAATTAATCTTTATCAATAAAAACCAGGGAGTCAGCCAGAGTAAAAACCACAGTCAGCAAGCAGGGAGCAGCCACAGTCACTTCCTACCTCTCTCTCATTCCTCCATCCCAAAGGGCCGAGATCCGGTCTCCACTGCCCTACCACTTCCTGTCTCCTCTCTGTACAGACCTCCAGACCGCTATGGTTAACTAGTGGCTAGCTCCGCCCTCTGACTCCAAGCAAGCTTTATTTGTCAGAACATGAACAAAATATCACAGGACACCGGAGGCCAGCATGCGCTTTGTGTGTGCTAATAGGCACCACAGTTAATGTGTCCTGAGTTTCTTTTTGACACAATACTGGAGAGAGGAGAGGCTTTGTGTGGACCGAGAGGGCCAGCAGAGGAAACCTCTGTGTAGAAGGGAAAGCACAGGTGCTTCAGTGGGGGACGGTCCATGACAGGTGTTCTTTAATGGGCTTGGTTCTGAGATCCTAACGAGAGGGATGTGTAGTGGAGGACCTGTGACAGGTTCCACCCAACATGGTAATCAAGCTTCTTCGAACGCATCAAGTGACCACACCTTGGGTGCATTTGCACTGCTGACTTGATGTTGCCAGTTTTCCCTAAATTTGCTGGTAGGAGTGAGGGATGATTGGAGAGTGAGGAGTCATCTTTGATGGCACATATCAGGTGCCAATCTTCCTGATTCATGGTTGCTTTGACTTTTAGTCAATATCTGTTCAGAGTCTATTAATGAAATAATAAGGAGCAGATGCAGAGACCCACAGCCAAACATTAGATGGAGCTCGGGAGTCCTGCGGAAGAGGGGGAGGAAGGACTGTAGGAGCCAGAGGGGCAAGGGCACCCCAAGAAAAGCCCAGAATCAACTAACCAGGCTCATGGGGGCTCACAGAGATTGAACCAACAATCAGGTAGCATGTATGGGTCTGAGGTAGGTTCCTGCATATACGTTGTGGTTGAGTAGCATTTGTTCTTGTGGGGCTCCTAACAGTTGGAGCAGGGACTGTCTCTGACTCGTTTGCCTGCTTTTGGACCTTTTTCTCCACTGGTAGCCTTATCCAACCTTACTATGAGGGGAAGTGTCCAGTCTTATTGCAACTTGACATGCCATGTTTGGTTGATATCCCTGGGACCTGCCCTTTTCTGAAGAGAAATGGAAGAGGAGTGGATCTGGGGAGAGAGGAGGTTGGGGGATGGTTGGGAGGAGTGGAGGGAGGAGAAACTGTCGTTGGGATGTAATATATAAGATAAGAATTAAAAAAAACTTTAAAAATGAGAGGAACTAAAAGGCAAACTGAGGGAAAAGAGAAACAGTTGTTTTTCTTCACAGACAACATCATTGTTTACCTAAAACCCCAAAGAAGTCATTAAAAAATAAAGACAACCAAACACAATAAAACCCAAAACTACCGGAACTAGTTAATGTCAACAAGACTATAGGGTCAAAGTTACTATAAAGTTTTACTTCTGTTTTACCAATCATTGATTTAAAATTGTGTGGGGCGTTTACCCACCACCCCCACAGCTTCCTAGAGTTTCTTGAGTGCGATCAGCAGGAAATATTAGATAGAAGGATTTATAGCAGAGAATCTTGTGGAGATAAACAGATAGAAAATAAAGGATAGCCTCGAGAGGGCCTGGAACCTATTCCAACGGGCCCCAACTGTCTCTGGTCCAGGGTTTTTTATAGAGACGCCAAGGGGTGGAGCAAAAGACCTCCTCCCCAGCACAGCCAAGTGCAGACCATCTCAGACACCTGCACTCAGGCCCGTGGTCCTGATCATCTTCTATTTGGACCTGCTGGGTAAAGCCACGAGGAACCCAGAACGGGCTCCCACAAAATTGATGTTAAAAGTACACAATGATTCAGAGTAGCAGCAATTTCTGCATGGCAAAAATCAATAAAACACGCAAGCTCTGTATGCCACACACTAATGAGCAAATCCTGGCTAAAGTTATCACAGGAGGCATAAATAAATGGGGCATGCTTATGGTGCTTATGACTGGGGAGGTTCAATGTTAGTGTGACCTCAGTTCTGCCTGGATTAACCTACAGACTCAATAAATCCAATTCAAAACCCAGCAAGGTGCTTTGTTATAGAAATAAATAACCTGATTCTGAGACTGGGGGGAAAGGTAAGGAAAGTCGAAGGGCCAGTTTTGAGACAAAAAGAACAAGGTTGGTAGACTCTGCAAAGGTCTCTGCCCTCAGGGTACTGAGACAGAAGATGGGCACCAAGCCAGACAAAGTGACTTTTGTCTCCCAGAGAGGCAGTGGGCCCAGGATCTGCAATAAACAGTGAGTCCAGGATCTGCAATAAACCACTCACCTTAGACTTTGGAAAGCTGCTTGAGCCTTGTCATGGGCATGCACATGCCCCTGTCACATCACAGCTGAGGGACCTCCAAAGCCCTTCACCCTGGGTTTTATTTCTTAGGGCCAGTTGGGTCATTGAGTATAACTTGATTCTAGAAGGGACGAGGACATATCTTGAATTGTTCATACCTTTCATTGACTCAGGACATGGTATTCTGGATGCATGTTGTCCTAGAATCGAGCAAGATTTGAACAATGTTGATTGGCTGAGGCCCTTCAGGGACCTGCTGTAAGGCTCACAACACCTGATCTCAGGACTTTCCATAGAGCTATAGTAACTAGGACAGTATGGTATCGGTGGAGAGACAGACATGAACCGATAAAATGAATAGATACTCGTGCACATGTGTATGGTCAACAGATTCTTGATAACAGTAGAAACAGTTTAATGGAGAAAATTTGTCTTTTCAAGAAAATATGCAAAAAAAAAGAAAATATGCTGGAAAATCTAAATGTAAAATAAATTAACCTTGACCCATGTTTACTCACAGAAAATAATTAACTCTAAACATATCATATACTAAGCCAGGTGGTGGTGGCTCATGCCTTTAATCCCAGCACTCGGGAGGCAGGGCCAGGCAGATCTCTGTAAGTTCAAGGCCAGCCTAAGCTACAGAGTGAGTTCCAGGACAGGCACAAAGCTACACAGAGAAACCCTGTCTCAACCCCCCCACACACACACACAAAAAGAAATCGTAAACTTAAATGCAAAATAAAAAAAAATCTAGTAGCAAGTCTGGAAGAAAATCTATGTGATATTGGATACTGCAACAATTTCTTTGATATGACATATTAGTATAAAAAAAAGTTGATAACTTGGACCTTAACAGAGGTAAAAGCTTGGGGGTTGGGACTGTAACTCAGTTGGTGGAAAGCTTGACTAGCATGCATGAAGTTCAGGGTTCAAGCCCCAGCACTGCATAAAGTGGGAGTGATGATGCATTCCAGTACTTGGGAGATAGCAACAGGAGTATTGGAAGTTCAAGGCCATACATAGAAAGTTCAAGGCCAGGCTGGTATACCCAGACCCTGTTTCAAAAATAGAAACCAATTAAAATTCACTTTTTAAATTTACTGCCAAGAACACACACAGTATTTTCTCCAAGACTTGAAGATGTGTAAACTCCCAAACACTCAACAATAATGAAATGACCCAAGTTTGGGAAATGGAGATATTTAAAAATTTCATCAAAGAAGATATACATAATATATATGATACACATAACAATGAGAATATCAAGATGGAAGGAGGACTGTGAGGAGAGAGAAAAAGATCCAAAGATGAGAGAGGGAATAAAAGGAGAATAAAAAGAAGGAAAATCATTACATGTTTTCTCTCATACACACACACACACAACACACACACACACACACACACACACACCCCACCCCAAACAGAAGGAAAACTGTGGCATGGAAGGAGAGCAGTTTCAGAAAGGGACAAGAGAGTTAGTTGAAGGGTTAATGTGTGCACATACATGTATAAAATGCAGTAATGGAAACTGTTATTCAGTACGTTACAAAACTGATTTCAAAGGATTCTCAGTATCTCCTTTCATTAGGGGAGTCACAGTGAGATTGTATACCTATTAGAACACAAGCTCCCACTCTGCATGCTGACATAAACCTTTAATCTCAGCTCCCAGGAGGCAGAGGCAGGAAGATGGTGGGTGTGAAGCCAGCCTGGAGTGCATATGGAGAGTCTGTCTCAGAGAGTCAAGAGCAGGGGAAGTGCTGTGTGTGAGAGAGAGAGAGACAGAGAGAGAGAGAGAGAGAGAGAGAGAGAGAGAGAGAAGAGAGAGAGAGAGAGAGAGAGAGAGAGAGAGAGAGAGAGACAGAGAGAGACAGACAGAGAGAGAGACAGAGAGAGACAGAGAGAGAGAGAGAGAGACAGACAGACAGAGACAGAGAGACAGAGAGAGCACAAATATGAAAATGGGTGCAGAGACTTTGAGAACCATTTTGAGTTTCTTGCAGTGTAAATGGTGTTAAAATAGACTTGTCACACAGTAGTCACAGTCAGAGCAATACACATTTTCGTTCAGATAAAAACCCTGTACATGAATGCTACAGGAGTTATTGTGGTGGTATTGTGTTCTCCAAAATATTGTGTACCTTAATAAATTTATCTGGGGTCAGAGAACAGACAGCCACTAGATACAAAGGCTAGAAAATGGTGGCACTCACACCTTTAATCCTAGCATTCCAGAGATAGAAATCCCTCTGGATCTCTGTGAGTTCAAGGCCACATTGGAAACAGCCAAGCATGGTGACACGCCTTTAATCCCAGAAAGCCAGCCTTTAATCCCAGGGAGTGGTGGTAGAAAGTAGAAAGATATATAAGGCGTGAAGACCAGAAACTAGAGGCATTTGGCTGGTTAAGCATTTGGCTGGTTAAGCTTTCAGGCTATGGAGCAACACAGTTTAGCTGAGATTCATTCGGGATGAGGACACAGAAGCTTCCAGTCTGAGGAAACAGGACAGCTGAGGAATTGGCAAGGTGAGATAGCTGTGGCTTGTTCTGTCTCTCTGATCTACCAGCATGGACCCCAATAACTTGCCTCGGGTTTGATTTTATTAATAAGAACTTTTAAGATTCCTGCTACAAGTTATATTTGTATATATGCAATTGCCTCAAACAGTAGACAATTCCAGATTCCTCCAAATGGGTAAATGACTGGGACACACCCTGAGGAAGAAATAATATGCAGTAAAAAGATACACAGGTAATGAACAGTGGGGATCTCAGTCACTAGATGCTAAGGAAAAGAACATGAACTAAAATAGAAAAATCAGTGAGGGGGTTGCCAGGAGCTGGAGGTAAGGACAAGGGTTTGTCACAGAGTGATGGGTGACGGACTGTTCTATATCTTTAACTGGTGGTGGCTACATGCTTGTCAAAAAACCATGAAACTATAATGAAGTGTCAAAACTTACTTCCTATAAATTGCACCTCAATTATTTGACAAAAACAAATAAACGTGGATACAGTGCCATTTTCCACACCTGCTCCCCGTGAGTCTATTCTGAAAACACGGAGGAAAAGGTTTCTAGAAGCACAAATTCCTTAAATGGCACCCACATGACTATGTGTGCACTTCAACTCCTGACATCATCTATCTATTGTCTGCCAAACAAAGGTGTCATAATAGAAACACAGAATAGCTTTGCTACTATTATTCTTTTTTTATGATCATGACATCATCTTGGAAGATACAGAAAATGTCAATTTGTGGTAAAATTTAAAAATAATTTGCATATCTCTAAAATATTCTCGTGTCCAATTATGTGATGAGCAGTTTGACCAAACATGACTGTGCATACTTGTAACCCCAGCACTGAGGAGGCAGAGGAAGACGGATCAAGAGGCCAGCCTTCACCACACAGCATGTGTGACCAGCCTGGATCCATGAGATCCCATCTCAAAAGACAGAACAGGGTCAGGGAAATGGCTCAGCGGGGGAAGGTGCCGGCTGACCAGCTCGATGACCTGAGTTTGATCCCTGGGACCCCCATAGTGGAAGGAGAGAACCGACTCCCACAAACTCTCCTCTCACCTCCACATGCACACAAAATCAGTACACGGAGCTGAAAATTAAAACCCACAAGAATCGAAATGCCAGTTTCCGCTAACAGTGTCTTCAATTGCTTATCCTTAATCAGTTAACAGTGATGTCTATGCAGAAATTGTCCAGAGTTCAACATGCTTGTGGTTTTCATCCTTCCAGCAGGTATGCTTTGTCAAGTACTGATTAAGGCAGTACTTGATGTATTGCTGTTAAAAATGAAAATCACAGAGCTGGGGAGATGGCTCAGTGGCTAACCGCACTGGCTGTTCCTCCAGAAGATTCGGATTCAATTCCCAGCACCAACATGGTGGCTCACAACCACCTGTAACTCTAGTTCCGGGCTTCAATGTCCTCTCTAGGCTTCCAAAGGCACCAGGCACACAAGTGGCGCATAGACATAAATGCAAGCTAAACACCCACATACATAAGACAAACAAACAGACAAATAAATAAATCAATAAAATTTAAAAGTCTATTTAAAAGTGGAAGGCTCAGGAAATTTGAGGATCTGAAAGTGGTGTGTACTTTCAGAATGACTTCTGCAGCTTCTCTGAAGCCCACGTAGGTGACATCAAGTATTAGGGAGGACGGGACATGAAGAGCCAGGACCGACTGCTAGAGTTGGCGTAGGTGGGAGACAGGGCAGTAGCTTAGAAGAGTTTAAAACTGGAGACACTTAGACATAGTGTGTAGGTGGCGAATGTCCAGAGATGGAGTAGAGGTCAAAATCCAGGAACTCAGAGGAAGAGTCAGGCTGGGAAATTCCCCGTTGGAGAGAGGCCTGAATCAGCCCAAATTACTGTTTATTGAATTCCTACTATGTACTTCGACCTTGGCTTGTGTGAAAAAAAATTTATGGATGTGACAAACCTGCATGCCAACACTATGACTTTTACTTTACAAACCGGAGACTGAGTAAAGGACAGGGTGGGGAGAGGAACTCATTCGAAGGCCTGTGCCTCAGACACACTACCCTACATCTTAGGAGGGACCACTCAGCCTTTTAAATCTTTGGCTCTAGAGCACATTTTCCAGACTTCTGAAATTCTCTCCACCTCTTCAGGTAGCCATTCCACTCTTTCCATGGGACCTTTCTTCTTCTCTAGGTCTTGACATATTTCTCCACTCTGCCCTCAATTTTATGTGTGTGTGTGTGTGTGTGTGTGTGTGTGTGTGTGTGTGTGTGTGTGTGTGTTAGTGTCACGACAGCATATGTAGATCATAGGAGAAAGCAAACAAGGTTCTCTTTTCCATTATATGGGTTCCAGGGACCAAAAATCAGGTCTGAAGTCTTGGTAGAAAGTGCCTTTATTCACTGAGCCATCCTCCAGCCCCACCTGGTTTTTTTCAGCCTATATATCTTGACTCTCTTACAGTAGACTCATTCTTTTACACAATGTCATTTCTCTGGACACAGAACCATCCTCACCCGTACAATGTTTCTTGCTAAACTGAGCTGTGTTTCTTTTGTTCCCCATCAACAGCTAAAGTCCCCTATCTCTGTAATTGCTCTTATTTTTCAAGCGGGGATTTTCCTTCTTCTTCTTCTCGGGTAATTCAATTTAATCATTACCAAAATACAGACCTACAGATGAGACTGATTCGCTTCAGAAGGTTATCATCTGTGAAGCTTCAAGGAAAAGGTCTCCCTGTCCTTCTCCCCTCCCCGCCCCCACAAAATGCTAAAACAGTACAACTGAAGTCCACTGTACTGCACCTCTTTTAAAAATATTATTCAGCTGTGTCAGTCAACTTTTAAGTTTTGGGACTGATAATCTGAGGAAGGAAATCAACTTCAAAGGAGAAAAGCTTATTTCAGCTCATGGCTTCACTCCATGTTTGTCTGGCTCTGTTGTTTTTACAATATGCCAAGAGGAAAGGGCTTCAGAGTAGGGGCAGCATATGTGGATCACTCCACACAGCTATGTGGGGATGGGGAGACTGTGAATGAGGGGGAGCAGGAGTGAGCTCTCCAAACTCTAGTGACAAGAGACACCCTTCCAGGCAAGTCCCCTGTGACCCATTCATCCAACTAGGCTCCTTGTCTTGATGATGCCACCAAACAATGGATTGGCTCATAGTTCAGCCCATGGATGAGATCAGAGCCCTTATGAGCCAGTCATTTCTAAAAGCCTACCACCAGCAGCCAAGACCTTACTCTGTTAAGAGAACATCACCAATAAAAGCCTGTATCAGTATTTGGACTATAACAAGGGTCTCATAGGACAACTTTGCTGTTGGGTTTCGTGAGCTGAAAACTCAGCCATGGTCCAAGCAGTTAGTTTCTGAAGTGTGTAGCATGAATCTTAAAAAGTCTAATTAATAAAAAACAAACCAGAACCAGGTATTGGGTGTGCTGGAAGATCAGAGAAGCAGAACAAGCCACAGCTTCCTCACCTTGCCAATTCCTCAGCTATTCCTGTTTCCTCAGATTGGAAGCCTCTGAGTCCTCATCCAATTGAATCTCAGCTGAACTGCTTCTTGAAAGCCTGAAAGCTTAACCAGGCCTAAGTTCCTGGTCCTCATGCCTTATATACCTATCAGCTTTCTGCCATCACTTCCTGGGATTAAAGGCGTGATTCACCATGCCTGGATGTTTCCAGTGTGGCTTTGAACTCACAGAGATCCGGATGGATCTCTGCCTCCAGAAGGCTACGATTAAAGGCATGTGTGTCACTATTTCCTGGCCTCTATGTCTATCTAGTGGCTGTTCTGTTCTCTGACCCCAGGTAAATTTATTAGGGTGCATGATATATTGGGGAACACAATATCACCACAGAAGTGGTCTTGAAGACTAACATTGCTGGTATATGCATCCAAAAATTCCATATGAATTTAGGATAACATCAACTTACCTTGAAATACTCTTACTATATTTATGTTTTATTGTATTAAGACTCAGGTGGAACTAAAATCTTATTTAAATCATAATTGGCAAGAGAAACAAAGTACAGACACTACCTTTCACCTCTATATGAAACACTGGTACATAAGACACAACCCTACACACCCCACACAGGTCACCCCATTACTAAGAGTCTTTAGAAAGAGTGATAACAGCTGAGCCTTCATCCTTATAATATATTCCTTTATTCTTTAACTTCCAATACAATTTTATTGAGCATTTATTACATGCCTGGTATTACTCTATTCTACATGTGCTCTGATGACCATATGGTTCAGTGACGTATTTAAATATCAAAGACTATTTGCATGATGCTAGATTGTGACTGACAGAGAGTGTTGGGGAGGGTTTTCCTTTTAGGAACCTGAAGAAATCTTTCTGAACTTTCTAAGTTATTCTTACATTAAAAATTTTTAAAAACCCACAAAAGTAACACAGCACATATAAAGCAGAGTTTTATAATATAGTTATATTTAATAACTGGACACATTTCTTCTAAAACAATGATTTTGAAGTTTAATTCTGATATAGTACACTGCCAAATAGCAGTTCGGTTCTTAATTAAAGCATGCTACAAATGAACTGTTTATAAGTTCTCTGAACTCCTTTACAGTTGAATCTCTCTCCTTTTGAGTAAGCTTCTAACCAGTGTCACCTGATGGGCTGAAGCGTGAGGGTCAGTCCTAGAGAGAACTGCAGTATCCCCTGGCTTTGTTCTTGGATTGTTCACTTGGAGGAAGCCTGTGATGGCATCGTGAAGATGTTCGCATAGCCTGTGGAGGGGTCCATACCATCATGAGGAACTGACACCTCTTGCTAACATACAGCCAACAACCCTGACTTCTGACATCAGCCATATGAGAATGTCGTTTTAGTAACAGGTCTCCTTGCACCAGCCAAGGCTGAGAGAAGAGGCCACCTTCAGCTTGGCAGGAACCTCATGAGCAACACTGAGGCAGAGCTCTTCACCCAAGCCAATCCCTAATTCTTAACCACACACACTGTGAGATAATGTTTGAAACCATCAAATTACACAAATGGAGATACACAGAGGATATAAAAATAAAAGATACAGTTCTTGCTTTAGATATACATATACAAGAATAGATGAACACACAAAACTGTGGTGATACAATGAAAATTAAGATAGGTTCTGGGCAAGCAAAAAAAAAAAAAATCCCCAGCCTGAATCAGACAGTAGGGGATTCTGGAAAATGTCTTAGAAATGACAGCTGAGGGCTGGGGAGATGATCCAGTGGATAGTGCACATGCTGTGTAAGCATAAGGGCTGAAATTTGATCCCCAGAACCCATGAAAAACTATGTAGGCATGGCAGTTGCCTGTAATCCCCACACTCCGGGGAGCAGCAGCCAGGAACCTCAGGGCAAGCTGGGTAGCTAGATTAACCAAATTGGTGAGCTCTGGTTTATACTGAGAGATTCAGCCTCAATAAATAAAGTGGAGAACACCCGAGGAAGACACTCAATGTGAACCTTAGGCCTCCACACATATGCATACACACACACACACACACACACACACACACGCACATGCACATGTATTGCCTACATATGCCCCCTCCAAAGAAATGATGATAGGGTGGGGATAGGGTGGGCAGAGTAGTGTAACTTGGTGATTGAATTCTTTCCTAGTACATGCAAGGCTCTAAGTTCAATCTACAGAACTGCACATATAAACAACAAACAAATCCTGAGTAACCCCAAGTAGATAGATAGCATGCTTGTTATTAAACTATTCCCCTTCATGCCAAGCTATCTTCTGCCTTTGTGATTTTGGAGCAGGGACTGTGGGACTTTATCTGTTTTATTTTGTTTGCTTTTTTTTTTTTCATTATAATCTGTCCCTAAGAGCATTATAGCGAGACTTCAGGCTGAAGGAGAGGAATGGACTTCTCTTGTCAATCTGCTTTCTGTTCCTGCTGGTGAAAGCTAACATACTAATGCCACTGACGATCTTAGGGTCAGAGCCTGGGTAGTTCCAACAGCTTAAGCTTGACCAGCCATCCTGAACAGACTGATTACAGAGGCAGGTAATAGTGAAATGCAGAGAAAGGAGATGTATTCAATAATCATAATTTAATTAATCATAAAAGAAAAAGAGACATTTCAACAGATAAAATAGATAAACCATAGGAGAGATTACTGTGAACAATTGTATGTCAGCAAGTTTGACATTGTCTAAGAAATGGACAAAGTTCTGGAAACACACCAACTACCAAAACCAAATCACAAAACAGTAGAACGTCTGAATAAAGCTGCACTAGGCATGGGGCTTTTTAAAAAGCATTCAAATACCTCCCAGCAGGGCTAGGGATGGCTCAGAGGTTAATAACAGTGGCTGCTCCTTCAGAGACCCTGGTTCGATTCCCAATACCCACATAGTGACCCATACCCATTTGTAACTCTGGTTCCAGGGACCTGATCCTCTCTCCTGGCCTCTGTGAGCACTGTACACATGCAGAACACAGATATAAACACAGACAAAATACTCATATACATAAAAAACAAATAAAATATCTCAGCAAGGAAAAGCCTAGGACTCTATGGCTTCATTGCTGAAATCTGCCAAATATTAGATAAGAAATAATGTCAAAAACTAATGAAAAGGTATGACTAAACATTGACACTGTCACAATGGCCTCTGTAAGAAAGACAGAAGATAACTGTTGCAGTCAGTGAGGAAGGAGAATTCTGTGCAACCACTGATAGGAAAGCAGTGTGACAGTTCCTCAAAAAATGAAAAGCAGCTACTTTATGACCTAGCAATTCTGTTGCTTGCTATGTGTTCAAAGATGGTTAGTATGCCAAGGAGACACCTGCCTTCTCATGTTCACTGTAGCACTATTCAAGAGAGCTAAGATGTGGAATTCACATAAGTGCCTGCCAATGAATTAATAAATTGTTATATACATATGGTAATTCATGTTTACCCTTCAAAAGGAAGAAAATCATATCATTTGCAATAACTTGAGTGAACCTGGAAGACAATGTGCTGAGTGGAGTGGGCTAAGCCCAGAAAGACAGACTACCTACTTTATCTATATGTGGATTCCAAAAATGTCAAATTCATGGAAGTAAAGAAGAGGATGGTGTTTGCTGGGAGTTGATGGTAGTCAGAGGATACAGAATTTCAATAAGACAGGATGAATGAATTCTAGAGACCTACTGTACAACATTGTGACTATAGTTAATAATGACATATTGTACACTTGAGCTTACTAACACAGATCTATAATTTTCTTTCAGTATAGGGATTGAAGCCAGGTCTTTCTGAATGCTGGCCAAGTAATGTACTATGAATACTGTGAAGCCTGAGCCCATGAGAATAGGTCTTAAATATTGGAGAAATTATTTTGGCAACTCCACATAGTTAAAAGGATATTTATTTAATGGCGTAACTCACAAATTAAGTAATGGTAGGTCGCAGGGTCTGGGGAAGGTGTAACGCAGTCCAGCGTGTTCTCCGGAGCTCTGCATAGTCCACCTTCACCGTTCAGTGTCCCGGCACTGAGAGAGCGCACAGAGAGAGTGCTGGCCCATCCAGCTCTCGGGTCCCCAGGCACCTCCCCTCGCCACGCCTCGTAGGCGTGACAGTTGCCAGAATCTCAGTGGGGGTTGGAACTTCCAGATCCAAGCTGGAATGGCTACCACTACACTTAAATGCTCTTATCGCATCAATGAAATGAAGTATGAGAATGTCTTAATTTTATTTTAATGCTTATTTAATCATGTATATATGTATCATGACATCACCTTGTACAATGTAAATCTTTGTCAAATGTACTGTAGTGAAGTTTGCAAAAAGAGCCCTGGGTCCACTATCATATAGTTATACTTCACTTAACCACAGAGTGGTGTTCTGAGAAGCATGAAGCCAGGTGATTCTGCTGCTGTGTGAACTTCATAGCATGTACTTACACAAATTAAGACAGGTATGGCATTGTCAGATGGTAAAATCTTATGAGACCATCATTAGAAGCTGGCCATTGACTGGAATGGCATTATGTGGTATATGGATGTAGTTCTCATATTTCATACAGCATGTGAAAGTTGATGAGAACATGGTGAGCAGCTTGTCCTCATAGGGTGGGGAGGATTGATGGATTTTCTTCATCTCATCAAATTATCTTCTGAACATCTGTGCATATTTCCAGTGTGCTGTGATCATAGCCATGATGTATACACAGTTATGTGATCACATGCTTGGAAGAATTGGCATAGATGCAAATAAACAAATGCTATATGCATATATATCTATACATATAGGTTAAATACATACATGCATGTACATATCTGTATCTAGATATATATCTTTACACAAGGAGATTTGGATATGGATTACTGTTGTAGAATATTCCTTTATACTGTGTGAAGATGTGTTACTGTGATTGGTTTAATAAAGAGCTAAATGGCCAATAGCTAGCAGGAAGAAGTTAGCAGGACTTCTGGGAACAGAGAGAAAGAAAGGTGGGAGAACAAAACATGTAAGAGGAGAGGTAAAAGCCATGAGTTACATGGCAACACACAGATGAACAGAAATGGTTAATTTAAATTATACGAGCTAGTGGGACAAGCCTAAGCTGTAAGCTTAGCTTTTGTAATTAACAATAAATCTCTGTGTCTTTTTTTGTGAGCTGATGACCCAAAGAAAAATTTGTCTACATATGGTACCCAACACGGGGCTTGAATATCTAAACATAGGGCCTGAGAAAGTTATGAGAAATTCTGGATAAGGAGAAGTATATAGCTTCCTAGTCCAGCAGTCTGTTGGGCAGGCAGGTGCTCAGCAGCTTACAGAGGCATGGCTACTGGTTGCTGCCTATGGGCTGGAACCAACTGCTAGCACCATGCAAGCTAAGCCACATGGCAGCTGAGATGCAGTTTAAGATCTGTCATCATGTGGAGAGAATACTGCAGGTGCTCAGTAAAGACCTATCTAGATGGAAAAAACTCTCAGGTTACAGTATATTTTAAAAAATGTGCATAGGCTTAAAAAAGAAAACAAATTGGGTATAGGTAGTCATAAAAATAGTTTATAAATAATAAAATAAAGTCTTTAAAGAGAGGATAAAATAATATAAAAAAATAAGCCACATAAAGATGAAAAATACATAGGGAGTCTGGATCCTATATGGTGTCTTGTTGACTTCATTTTTTTGATTACTGGTGAGCAAATGACAACTGCTAAGAGACATGGGATTGTAAGAGGGACTGCTGAATGAAACCAGCCTAGATACTTTAGGAATTCTTTAACTTGAAAATGAAAGTCAGAAAATGTATTGCTTTGGGGAAGAGGTTATGCTTTTGTTTCTAAAGAAAATGAAAGACTGTGGATTCCTTCAAGGTTGATAGAGATCAGGTTTGATCAGGGAAGACTCCCTGAAAATCCTGGCTAATCGACATAAAGAAATAAACCTATAAAAACTACAAGACTGATGACATATATTTTACCTGCTCAAACATAAAACAAAACAAAAAATCATCTTTGGCTGGCTTGTGTACAATGCACAGTCCATACTTACGTTAAAGCAGATAGGTATGAAAGTTTCTATGTTTTCAGAGCAAAGGGACCAAACACCAGTGAAAATGGGTGGCCCAGGTGATCTAGCCTCTAAGAGTGCCTCTGTTGCAGTTTCCTGAGAGTTCTACATCCAAAACAGCTTCAAGGCTGCTGGCTGAGGTGGTCCAGCCTCATTGACTATTCTAGCCAGGACTGAAGATAAGCCTTGTGCTTTTCCATTGCACAGAGACTGGACAACAAATGTTACAGCTAGCTCTCCCAGGACTTGACCATTATCCTAATTTTCTCAGGGTCCCCAAAGATGCCATCACGACCAGACAACAGGAAACAGTCTAGAGAACATGACACCTACATTCCCAAGAGGTGGGTGGGTGATTTTTGGTTGTTCAATGGTTATGGATGTATGTCATCATTTGGAGGTTGGTCACAAGTTGTTACTAGTCATGGCCAGGAAAAAAGCGAAACAAGGAGATTAGAGTCAGGAATCTCTTTCTGAAGGAAAAGGGGGATATAATATAGAAATGATGGAATAAAAGGGTAGATTGTTGAGTCTACTTTGAACAACCACTAGTCTCAAATATTTTATATTGTATGGAATTTTGTATATTGATACAAATGTAAGGTTATTTTTTGTTAGAAACATACTTATACATACGTTTTTTATCTTGTTTAAGATTTTGTACTATGCAACTCATTTAACAATGTAATATAAATTTTTACTCCTTAAACATTTATTATTACAATCTATTTAGGATGACAAGAAATGCAGGTTAATAGTTTAGTCACCTATTTATCAAACTTGTAGTCATATTAAGTATGTTTTCAAGGTCAAACAGAGATATATTTTATGGAGACAAGTGGTCTTAAACACTTCAAAGACCTACAGAATATGGCACTTAAAATGTTTTAATGACATAAGGCTTTTCATGACAGTGAGAACATCTGCTTTTGGCAGCACCGATTTATTTCAAAAAAAGGATAATGGGCACCAATGAACTCCATATGGAGTTTGCTTTCATTTGTAGCAAGGTTATCAATGGGCAAAGAAATTGTCCTTGCCTCAACCGCTGACAGAATGCTGTCCAAACTGGACAATCGGAACACAAAAGAAGACAACTGCCAAATTTTGCCAAGACAAGGTAGGGCAGTCATTCAAAATTCTGCTTTACAGAAAAGTCTGTCAGCTATTTTAGGCCCATAGGCTGAAGATGGTTGTCCCAATGTTACAGAGGAACCTTGGGTGATTGTCTAGGCATCCTGCTGTTTCTATCATTTCTATAGTTTTGGAATTGTTTGGTCTGTACCCCCGTTTACTCAGGTAATATTATATTCTTCTCGGGCTCTGATGGGTTGGAGATGAAACAGTTATAGTTAGAGTTTTTCTTGTTACCAAATTCAGAATAGAAACTTACAAAACAGATGTAAAAATGTATAAGGTTAAGAGATGTAAAAGCTTAAGTTGTTTATCTAAGAAAATGTTTTAAGGTCTAAAAAAATCTGTTTGACTGATAATGCAAGCTGTGATAAAAATGGTATAAAATTTTGGACTTACTAAGATAGGATATATAATATGGTACTTTCTCCAAATTTGCCAAGTACATATGGATTGGACATTGTAAATGTAAATCTTACTTGAAAATTATTCTTATTGTATATAGTTTTACTTCATTAAAGTTAAAACCTTCCCTTTTTATTTAGACAATTCCTGATAATTGTTCTTATTGTATATACTTTTATTAATGGTAGAGTTAAAAGCTTTCCTTTTTATTTAGACAAAGAGGGGAAAATGTTGCAGAATATTCCTTTACAATGTGTGAAATGTGTCACTGTGATCAGTTTAATAAAGAGCTAAATGACCAATACCTAGGCAGGAAGAGGTTAGGTGGCACTTCTGGGGACAGAGAAGACTCAGAGAGAAAGAAAGGTGGGGTCACCAGCTGTTGGGAGCCATGCAGCCTAGTCTCAGATCAGCATATGACTACCTATCCAATGGATTTCTTAGGGCAAGGCACCTGTGGAAATAGACTCTCACTTGGCAAGGACCAGTAGTCCAAAGACAGCATAGAAAATTTGCAAAATTTGTGCAGTTTGTAGGTTTTTTTCTCTCTCATTATACTGGTGATTCTTTGGGTGTTTTTTAGTTTTATTCTGTTAGTCACACATGCAATAGCTGCAATTTTCCCTAGATATTCTGCTCTTTCTCAAATATTTTCCACTAAGATTTAAACAGGGGGTAAAGCTTCTCAAATCTCTTGCCTGGAATCAGTAACTACAACTTCTAATCCTGGAACTTTTCTGACTCAATAGAGATAGTTAGGTACATATTAGAAAGCAACACTTGGAACATTAACCATATCTCACAGTTTCTGGAAAGGAGAATAAGTCATGCATACACAGAATAGGGGAAAAGCCTTAGGAATGCACATATAAAGCCAATTGTTGAGAGTAAGTTCCCTGGACACCAAGCATAGAATCATTGGTTGGATCTGGTATGCTCCAAGAGGAAAAAATACAATGTAAAATGTGGGATGGATAGATCCATCTTTATCATATATAGAAGCTTATATTGGTAGAAGAAGTATGGTATATATAGTGAGATGGGAAAAGTGCTTTATCAAGGTCTCCCTTTACAGAGAGATTGAGATATGGGACCCTCTTATAGGAAAAGGAACTGTATAAAATATATCTCACAGACGTGAAAGAACTGTCTTGGTTTGAATATTGTTGTCCTTAAAGCATTGTTCCTGTTATTACTTTTTTAACTTTGTAACACAGTAGCTGCCAGCTGATGTAAGTGCTGCAGAGCAGGATGTGTCTGGTCGATACTTAGTCAAGCCTGCAAAAAATGCTGAACTCTGTGTCTAGGATAAGGTTATGTGGGGGGTGGGAAGGTGTATTTGGGGAAGCATACAGGGGAACAATGGGGATTTTCATAATGATCAGGATGTATTCCTTAAATTATGATACATTTCTTAAAAGTAAAAAACAGAAGCCAATAGTAAAAGCTGTTCATATAACCCTGGTTAAAAAAAGAAATCTCTGTTTAAGTATAAATAAAGAGAGCCTGAGCTATTGGGGGCTACTTGGGTGCAACCCACTTGGTGGTCAGAGGTTTTCTTGCACTGACACCCTTCCTGCCTCAGGACCTGAACTCAAGCCGAGGCTGGACCCCAGCAACCAGCCAGACACAGAGGGAGCAAGATGTGCAGTAGGGAGGTAAAAGCCATGAGTCAGTGGGCAACACACAGATGAACAGAAATGGGCTGATTTAAATTATAAGAGCCAGTGGGACACGCCTAAGCTATAGGCAAGCTTCTATAATTAGCAATGAGACTCTGTGTCATTTTTTTTTTTTTTGTGAGCTGGTGGCCCAAAGAAAAATCTGTCTACAGATGACCTTCTGAAGAGCAAAGTGTGTATATATATTAGGTCCTGTGTCCTGTGGTGATGGACTGTCCGCTGACAGGTAGCTCTCTGTAGCTGCCTGGCATCTCTGGGGTCATGTCACCTCTGTCCTCACAGTCCCTCTTACACCATGCAGGCTACAGCCGGATTGAGATCTGTGGCTGCTCTCCTTGTGGTCTCCGATTTTACTGAAATTGTTGGAGTATTTGATATCAATGATAGTTTAGAATAACGGAGACGAAATTTACAAGCTCTTGAAATACTGCCAAGAACCAGGCACGTAAGTCTTAGGCAGAAAAAGACTTGCTTTTTCTTCTTTCCAATGTTCCAGACACCTTTGCTATGTGGAGGTGAGGGACTACAGACAGACTGGGCAGCTGAATAACACCTGAGTGAGGGAAGCACAGTCTGCCATAAGCATGCAAAGCCTGGCTGGAAGAGAAGGAGAACTAACAGCCCATACCTGCCATCATGACCTCTTAAAAGCAAACCTCAGAGTTTCCTCCCATTGTGGTGAACAGGTCACTAAAGACTGGCAATCCCTGATGGCACTGTGCCTACAAATCGAATGTCAGCCTTTGATCACTGAAGCTTTATATAGAAACTCCAACGCTGAAAGAAATATAAAGAGCCCGTGGACCGAGGAGCCACTCTGGATAGCTCTAAATGTCGAAGGAGACCATGAGACCATGAGGAGGGTGCTCAGCCATAGGTGTGTTTTTTCCAATCTTCTTGTTTGGCTTGACTATGGGGGCAAGTGGATGGACTGCAGACTAGCGGGGGCTTCGCGGCAGGGGATTGCCAAATCATGTGATATGGGCATGAACTTACCTTGAAGTGGAAAAGAATGTCATGGAATCAAGCGGAACAGCTAGGAAATATTACTGCTTCATGTATAGCAAGGATAAATGTTGATTTGTGTTAGCGCTATGTGAATAGTATGTGTACATATGTGGAGATGTGCTGAGTTGAGATCTTTCCCTTCTGTGACTCTTATAATAAAATGTTTGAGGAACACCGTCAGAAGTTAGCACTTTCTCTCATACTTTTAGGATTCTGGATGAAAATAAAAAGGTAAGATAAAAACTTTGGACACCTTAACACTGAGCTTTTCAGAAACTTTTACGCTTTGGGGGAAATTGTTGTTCAACTACTGTGACATAAAAAGGTAAAACCTAGCCAGGCAGTGAGGCACAAGCCTTTAATCCCAGCACTAGGAAGGCAAAGGCATGAGGATCTCTGTAAGTTCAAGTCCAGCCTAGTCTACAGAGTGAGTTCCAGGACAACCAGGACTACACAGAGAACCTTGTCTTGAAAAAAAGTCAATCAATCAATCAACATCAATAAACTAAACTAATACAAAATAAAAATAAAATTTGAGGTGGAAGGAAGCTGCCTTAACAATTGAACATCTTTGAACTGAATGAGAGATCTATTTGTTGCTGACCTTGGAGAAAGACACCTATCAGATCAGCATGAGTATGAAGGAATGTCAAGAGAGGAGGTTCTGCGTGTAAATGATTGCTGACCTGAAAATGAGCAAAGCTTCCAGACCGGTTCACATAGCCCAGACATCTCCCGAGTCAGAAGCGTGCAGTCTCTTCACCTGTTTGGTTCCTTGCCTCACGGAAAGACTCCCTCTTTGATTTCATGATGACTTGGTAAAATCCCAGAGAGTGTGAGCCCACTCTGGTATTAACTGAGGAGGAGCAAGGAAAGCTCTCAGAGGCATCCAGGTCAGTCCTTATTTAATGTGTGATGATTGTGTCCTCATTCTAGGACACTGCTCGCTTTGTTTCCAAATGCTCCAGCTCGGAAACTGCTCCTGATGGTGCTCTTTATCTTTGTTTCTGGGTTGTCTTCATGACTTCAAAAGACCACACAAAGGTAAGAATTGTTTCCTATTACATAGTCTCCCAGGGGGCCAGAGTGCTTCACTTGGATGCTACTCTGAAAATGCAAGAAGCAGATGTTAAAAGTATACTACCTAGCAAGGCAGTGTAAGAAGAATCTCTGTTCTACACCACTCCCTTGCACAATAAATGTACACATGCGGGTACTGCTTCTTTAGTGCAGGTGATTTGTGCTTTTTTTTTTTTACTGCTTTCCATTGCATTGTCTCAGATGAGCTCTTCCTATAGCTGTGCGGCTGTAATCCAACTGTATGGGTTTCAGTCCTTTCCCTCATCACGGAGGAATTACTGTTCTTTGTATAGTCCTCATCGTTGCTTGGATTTTTCCTTTCTGAGTCTTATTTGACTTCCATTTCTCCTCTCCTAATCATCTTCATCTGACTGCTCAGAGGGTATCTCTTGACACCAACACAGCCTCCACTCCACCGCTCTGCAGTTCCTTGCTCTGCTTGACTTCTTTTTTATAGTACTTTGCACTTGCTACCGTACTGCAGAATTTACCATGACATCCATTGATGGCTGTCCACCTTCACCTACCCTGTATAACCTCTAGGACAACAAAGATTGGGTATGTACTTACTTGTTGCTATAACCCGTGCCAGACACGTATCAGACGCTCAGTAAATAACTTGTCAGTAACAAAGTAAAGAAAGGTTTTTTCAGTGATCTGACTAGGTGAGAAGCAACAATGACTTGAGAGAGGGTGTTAACAATGAGGAGGGAGAAAAGTCAACCAATTTAGACAGAATTTGTAATTAGATGTCATGGCTCACATCTTGCATTTCAGAATCCAAAGTACAACCCAGTCATAAGAGAATGGAGAAAGATATACCTGCTGCAAGCAAGGAGGTGCTGACACCATTTGCAAAGCAATGTTCTCTCTGAATGATGGACATTCGAGGATCTTATTAGGAGAGCTTATACTTTCTCATACAGAAAAGTCTGTGAAGAAGCAGGCATATTCTTGGATTGCCCAGTTTAAGATGTAAAGTCCTGAGCATGCTCATGTACAGTCCTAGATCTTGTGCTCAAAAAGAAAGATGGTGGACACAAACACTTCTGGGCTTGCCCATTTAACATTGTAATAAACCATCTTTACTCCATAATTGCCTTTAAGAAAGAGTCAGATTGACTTAGAGACCCTAGCTGATTTCTCATAAGCATCTCCAAGGTCTTCTAGCTGAAATGAAATAAACAGCTCTGAAGTGCATACAGCCTTTTTTGAAGGAGGACTCTTTCTTTGTAAGCAGAGAGTCTAGTGTACTTCTAGTAACGAGTGATATGGAAACAAACCTGCGATTCCAGTACTCTGGAGCTGAAGTAAGATCATGCCTTGAGACTATTTAGGCTACATATAAATCTGAGAGCAAGCTTGGCTATGTCCTAGTTAGAGTTTCTAATGCTGCGAAGACACCATGACAATGGCAACTCTTTTTTTTCCTTTATTTTATTTACAATACATTCAGTTCTACATATGCCACAGATTCCTTGTTCTCCCCCTTCTTCCCCTCTCCTTCCCCAGCCACCCCCATTCCACCTCCTCAGGGCAAAGCTCCCAGGACTGAGATCCGCCTGTAGACTCAGTCCAGGCAGGTCAGTCCCCTCCTCCAGGCAAGCAAGCATCCCTGCATAAGTCCAGGTTTCAAACAGCCAACTCATGCACTGAGCACAGGACCGGTCCCACTGCTAGATGCCTCCCAAACAGATAAGCAATCAACTGTCTCACCTATAGAGGGCCTGATCCAGTTGAGGCACTCAGTCTTTGGTTATAGTTCATGTGTTTCCATTCGTTTGGCTATTTGTCCTGTGCTTTATCAACCTTGGTTTCAACAATTCTCGTCATATAAACTCCTCTTTCTTGCTAATTAGACCTTGGCGCTCTACCAGGGCTAGCCGTGGATCTCTGCATCAGATTCCTCATCTTAGATGGGGTTTCTGACATGACTATTAGGGTGTTTGCCATCCATACAGCAGATAGGTCAGTTCGGACAATGGAACTCTATAAAGGAAAATCATTAATTGAGGTGGTGTTTACAGTTCAGAGTTCAGTCCATTATCATCATGGCAGGGAGCATGGCAGTGTGCAGGTAGACATGGTGCTGGATACATCTGATCGGAAGCAAAGGAAATGAATTGTGACACTGGGAGTAGCTTTGAGCATAGGAGAACTCAAAGCCCACCCCACAGGGAAACACTCAACAAGACACACCTACTCCAATAAAGCACACTTCTAATAGTGCCACTACTTTGGACCATTTCTTTCAAACACCACATTCCATGCCCGGCCCTCAAAGGCTGTAGCCATATCATAATGCAAAAAATACATTCAGTCAATTCAAAAGTCCTATCATTACAACAGTCTCAAAATTGTTTCAAAGTCAAAGTCTCTCTGAGACTCATGGCAATCTTTTAACTGTATTCCTGTAAAATTAAATCACTAAGCAGATCAAATACCCAACATATATTGGCACAAGATATATTACTATTCCAAAATGTAGGGAAGGGAGCATAGTGAGGAAATACTGTACAAAGCAGACTGAAAATCAGCTGGGCAAATATTCAAACACTGCATCTCCATGTTGATGTCAACAATCTTAGATCTCCAACCTTTTCAACTTTGTTGATTGCAACATACTTCTTTCTCTTGGTCTGGTCACTTCCTGTTAGCAACTCCCTCAGCAGATATCCCATGAATCTATCTCTAACATCTTGATTCTCCAAGGCAATCAGGCTTCAACTTCACAGTTCCATGAAATGGCCTCTCTAGGCTCCATTCAGGGACACTCCTGAACATGCCTGGTCCTACATTTTTTACTCACAGAGGATTATCTAAAACCAATTTCTTCTACCCTTAAAGCCAGAATCATGTGGCCAAAGCTGCCAAGTTCTGCTTATTGCTGGGGCTTGTATGTGGCCTCATTCAATTACATCTTCACCACTTCCTGTTTTTTTGTGGTTTCCTTCACTGCCTAAGCTTGGCTGTCCTGAAATTGTATTTGTAGAATATGCTGGTCTCAAACTCAGAGATCTACTTGTTTCTGTCTTCCAAGTGCTAGGATTAAAGGAGTGTATCACCACACTCAGCTCTAAGCTTTTCTTTAGTTCCTTTTCACAAGTTGGAAACTTAGTTGGGTTGGATCTTGCCCTGAGGTCACCACCACTCCTTATCCCATTTCTTAATCTGTTTATCTCCTTGAACACAGGACTTAGCTCCATTCCATGTCCTGGCACTCCTTTTCTCCTCAAATTGTATGTTTTGTATTTTCCTTGTTCAGCTTGCTCCTTTTCATTATATATCTTCATTAGAGTTACCACTAGTATCCGCATCACAGAGACTATACTAAGCTATCTTGAAATTTCCTCTGTCAATGGAATTAATCCAAATCTCATTACTTTAGCCTCAAGTAGACTCTAGAGACAAGGACAAAAAGCAGCCACATTCCTCACCAAAATATAGCAAAAATGACCTCTAGGCAACATACTAAAATTCTTCGCTGGTGAAACCTCTTGAGCCAGCCCCTGACAGTTCAAATAACTCTTATCACCACACTAGTATGGTCATTTAAGCAGTGCTTAAAGCATTCCACTGCTTTCCTAACCCAAACTACCAAAGTCCTATTTCCTCAAACAAAAACATGGTCAGGCCTATTACAGCAATACCCCAATTTCTGGTACCAACTTTTGTCTTAGGGTTTCTATTGAGGTGAAGAGACACCATGACCATGGTAGCTCTTATTAAAAAAAAAAAAACAGTTAATTGAGGTGGTGGTTTACAGTTCAGAGGTTCAGTCCATTATCATCATGGCAGGGAGCATGGCAGTGTGCAGGTAGACATGGTGCTGGATACACTTGATCAGAAGGCAACAGGAAGTGAATTGTGTGACACTGGGAGTAGCTTGAGCATAGGAGAACTCAAACCTGCCCCACAGTGACACACTTCCTCCAACAAGGCCATATCTACTCCAACAAAGTCACACCTCCTAGTAGTACCACTCCCTTTGGGGACCATTTTCTTTCAAACCACCACAACTACATAGTGAATTTGGGACCAGATTGTGGTACATAGTAAAGCCTTATCTCAAAACAAAACAACAAAATGGTACCTTGGAGGGTTAGCCAGGTTCTCTAGAGAAACAGAACTTTATCTATCTATCTATCTATCTATCTATCTATCTATCTATCTATCTATCTATCATCTATCTACCTATCTACAGGATTTATTAGAAATGGTTTACAGACTGTGGTCCAGCTAGTCCAACAATGGCTATCTACAATGGAAGGTCCAAGAATCTAGTAGTTGTTTAGTCCATGAGGCTAGATGTCTCAGCTGGTCTTCAGTATACACTAGAATCATGAATAAATAGGCTCTAATTCCAGTGAAAGAATGGACTTGCTACCAGAGCAGGACAAAGAGGCAAATAGAGCAAGCTTCCTTCTTCCATGTCCTTTATATAAGCTGCCATCAGAAGGTGTGGCCTGGATCAGAAGATCTGGATTAAAGGTCTATCTTTCCACCTCAAAGATTCTGATTAAAAGTGGGTCTTCCCACTTCAAAGAATTTAATTAAGAAAAAAATTCCTCAAGGGTATGCCTAGCCATTGGATTTTAGTTAATTCCAGATGTAGTCAAGTTGACAACCAAGAAAAGCCATCATACTTGAGTTGAGAGATAGTCAATGAAAAAAGGAAGACAAAAAGAGTTACTTGTTGCTTTATCTTTTTTACAGTTGGCACGTTAAAACTTATTAGTTACAGTGCAGCAGCACTGAGCATGTTATGCTTCTGGTAAGACACGAAAGAGCATCAGCAGGCCGGAGGTTAACACTCTACAAACAGGGGGTGGGAGAGGACCAGTGGGCAGAGGGCTTGTGGTGTAAGCGTAGGACTGACTCTGAAGCTCCAGAACCTGCATAGAGCTGGCGTTGCAGTAGTGCATGCCTGTAATCTTGTGGGCAGGGCACAGTAAGAGAGACCCTGTCTCAAAATAAGGCAGAGGGAGGACCGACTTCAAGTTGTTATTGATCTCTGTACACTTGCGTGTGTGATGTACATGCACACACACACACACACACACACACACCAAAGATTTAAAACTGTATAAGTAAACAGAGGAAAAAGTGGCAGAGAGGAGAATCTTTTCTTCTCCTCTCTACCTATTTGACTTTTTAAAAGCTTCAGTGTGAGCCGTGACCCCAGTCAACAGGAGAAGGCATTTGGGCTCACTTGAATCCTTTGGCTCCTATTCCATCTTGGCTCTGGATTAAGTAGTTAGTAGATAAAATAGGACACTATCAAATTGTGTTAATCTGAGGCAAAAGGGACCCTCTTCCTTCAGATTTTAAAGTAAATCCAGTCTCTGAGTTTATAGGGTGGGGTCTTGTCCTGCAGGAGACCATTCTGAGCAGAGGTAATGTGCTCTAGAATGGCTATGTGTTTTATTGTCAGCTTAACTTTTACATCTGGGTGTAAGAACTTCCATGCAGCCTAAGCTGAGGCATGACTATGCAGACCACATCCCAGCAGCAAACATCTGTCTTAATGCCTTTCTTTGAAGGGTTGTACCATACTGGTGGTCCCATCAGAATGCTATTTCATCAGTGATATACTCATGATTTTGTTAGGTTAGCTGTGTCTTCTTTAAACCTGAGCTGGTTGTATGGAGTTTTCTTTTTTCATAATGAATTGAACTTTGGGCAAACGTAGTAATTGCCTAGTCTATCGGTCAATCTCCTCCTGAGACAGGAGACATTGAGGCTCTCCTTCTGTTAGCTCCTGGCAAAAGAGAGCAGGGAGGGGTCCAGAGCAGCAGGAATGTCTCCACAAATGATTAGGAGGCTTTGTGCTTAGCATGTTATTAGCACATTGCCCTCCCTACGAAGCACTCTGTAATGTGTAGTAGTTATGCTTTAGTGTCAGGTGTATGTACATAGCATTTCTACTTAGTAGGACCCAGAGTTCCTCATGAGACTGCCAGAATACTGAATCGGCACTGGGTTTTGAATTAAAGACTGAGATCCTTGTGTAAACAAAACAAAAACCCAAACAAAAGTGAAAATGAAAATAAACAAACTAAAAACAAAACCAAAAATGCCCCCAAATCCAGTAAGATAAAAAAATACCAAAACAAAAGAACAACAACAAAAAACAAAACAACAACAAAGACTGGAGTCTGTTTCATGTCGTTTCAACTGCTGTAGCATGAGACCTGCCTGAATGTGGTTATATATACAATACACTCACTGAGAAAAACGGATTTTTCTTTCCAGCAGATATCAATTGCAATAGCTCTGGTTAGGGGTGGGACTGTTCCACTTCCCCTTCTCAACAGAAGAGAAAGAACATGAAGTTGAGTGGGCACGGAAGTGGAGCACACAGCTGAAAGAGTGGAAAGAACATGATCAAAATATATTGCATGAAAAAATATAATAAAATAAAATTAATTGAAAACAACAACAACAGCAAAAAAAAACCACTAACATTCACACTGATAGTTATATATCGAGCTTGTGCAAAGCACAAAAGTGCAATTTCAAGTAGAAAACCAGTATCAGACTGGATGGAGGAAGATGTATGAATTGTAATCATCAAGTATATTTATTATACAACCATGCTGAACAATGAAAAAACAGAAACAAAAAATAAAGCAACTAACAAATAATTTATGACCACTGAAGATTATAATTATGTAGTTATAAATTCTGTAGTTAAAAGTAAATGTCTTTTTCTCTTTTGGAAGAAAAATTTCAAACTTTTAGCAGTTCATAGATCTAGTGGTCTTCCTCAGGATTGCTGAGGCTGTGGAGACTTAGAAGGGAGAGTTTTATTCTAGAAAAATCTGGCCTTGTCAAATTTCCCATCCATCCTGAGACCATATCAGCAGACACTGGAAGGTATTTATCTATGCATGGCAAGTGTCTGCGTAAATTCTAATTGTTTCTCTGTTCGCAGGATGTACCTTCCTGTGTCCTTCGTTAAGGAAAGGCAGTGGCTTGTTCCTTCTCCTGGCTAATTAGAGGGACAGAGCAGACAAGTCTGTTAGACTTTTTAGATCATGGACTTTATACTCATTTTTATTCCCCAGAACACAAGTGACTAGAACAGCTAATGTCTATTTTTGGGTGCCACAAGTCATAAAGTCCTTAATAATCTGTGTAGGATGATAGAATCTCGTGTAGCGCTGAGTCTCCCAGCCGTTTTTTGGTCAGTCTGCAGCCTTGCATTGCCACCCATTCCTTCTGTTTCCGTGTAAGAGGAACATTGAATTTTGGAGGAGTTATTGGGACTGTTTCTGAAGCCTTGGAGCACTACTGTGCCTGATACCGTTTTAACCCCAGTATCTCAGTTAGAGAGTTCAGCTGGGACCTCTGTCACACGCACAGCAATTCCGAAGTCCTGGGGCTGACAATAATCTTTGGCTTTGAAGTATAGACATCAATATTTATTATTACAAAGATTCATTTTGTAAGCCTCGGCAGTGAGAGAAAATTAGCATTCTCGTCTGCCATGTCAAGAGTTACCCAAGGAACCTCTGTGGTGGTCTGTAGCTGCTTGAGTGAGCTTTTCTAGGAAAACTTCAGACTTCGAGGGCAGCTGGCCTTGGAGTGGATGACCTGCTTTTGGAGGGCAGGACATCCTCCCTTACAATGGTTTCCCTCCTCCCACTTTCAGAGGGATCAAGGCTTTCTCTCTCTTTCTCTCCCCCCCTCCCCCGCCAAGGACAGTTATTTTCTAGATCTCTTGTTTTCCCACAGCTGTGGCAAACATCCGTCCTTTAGACTCCTCCCTGCTTCTGTGTCCTCTCTTTGTTGAGTCTAGTTCTTACTTGCCTAGGGACATGTGCTTCTCCCCAGGGCCAAGCCTGGTGACTGGCATTCTTCTCTTGCCTGTAATCATTTGCTGTGGGCCGTCTGGACTGTTTTGATTTTAATCTCTATGTTGCAAATGCCAAAAGGCAAAATGAAAAGTCAACTGCCTGAGAGTATGTGGGGATCTCACCGCTTGCTTTTGTTCCTTTTTCTCGGGGCCCGAGTGAACTGACTGATGAAATGTATTAAGTATCGTAAACCCAACTTGCAGCTTTTTAAAATAACACTTATTTATAGCAATTTAGTTATACACACAATTATACTTTAAATTTTAGCTTTCATGTATCTTTTTTGGCAACTTTTTTGGACCTTCTGCAGTATGCTTGAGATTTCTGGTTTTGTTCTTAATTCCTTCTGTTTCCTTTTGGAACAATCCTTTGCTTTGGAACAAAACTAGTTAACCACCTCAAATTCTTTTATCTAAATGCATTTTTTTACATAAAAATATATTTCATACCTATAACTTTGTATATATTTGTTTTTAATTCTATGGTTCCCTTTGCCTTTCTTAACTTTAGTTTCATTACAGAACTGAGAAAACACTTTAATAATATTTAACTGACACTCTGATGAAAGCACAGGAAGCTGACAGACAGAAGCATGAGCACTGTACCTTAAATGTCTAAGGTCGGTGAAACAAGACAGCGGTTTGGAGAACAGATTCTGATGAATTATTTGTTAGGGATCTGAGTCCATTTGAAGCAGGCCTTAGAAACTGCCTTTAGGAAAGGTATTGACCTTTACTTGGGTCCACAATGCAACCAATAGGGGAATGAAAATGTGGTATCCAGGAAGAGGCCAGAACTGGGAAAGCAAGGAGGAAGCTTTCAAGGTCAAGAGAGAGGCTAGAGAAGGTCATACACAGAGCAGCTGCTCCCACAGTGTTTTGAATTCTAGAAGGTGCTGCCTGATTACGGTCACTGGCCTGGGTACCACCCAGAGCTGGACACACCTTGACAAATTCTTGGAAGCTATCAATCATGTATGCAAGAGAATCGCTTATAATGTTAGCGATCAGTCCTTGCCACATTCCATGTGGCTTGGGTCCTGGAAACCTGGCTAGGGTGGTGTGGGAATGAAGGAAGGACAGACATGTAGACACCACACAACGAAGCTGGGATCAGGTGGGTCTCTCCAACTGCCTCCACACCACTGTTCTACTGCTATTGCTAACACGGCATCCTGAAACCTCGGCATGTTTGTTAGGCACCGCACGGGAAAGGGTTAGCTAGTCTTGGTGGAGATCTGTGTAGGCCAGTTCTCAGGCTGCAAACATCCAGGAGGAGGAAGCTGTGGTTGCTAGTCTTGGTATACACTAATCATTCATAAACACTCAGACTCAGACTCCCAAGGAAATCTTTGCCATCCATCTTGCGCTTGGCCATATGGATGATGGCTTTAACAATTAGTTTTAGAGTCCTCTGCAGGCCAGCTAAGTCCCTGTCAACACACACATTCTACCAGGACTTCACTCACTCTGGGTTTTCTCCACCCCACTACAGTTTTTTTTGGTAGCTCTCCAGGAGTCCTAGTTTCAGAAACAAAACAAGCAGAACAAATAAATGCAAACCCAAAGTGCAGAGCAGAGCAGAGTGGTGAGGGAGTCAAAGGACCTCGAGTCCATGCGACCATGCGTTAGAGTTAGCGCTTGTGCTGGTCACTGGTAAAGATGCTGGGAGCGGGAGCGGGAGCGGGAGCGGGAGCGGGGAGCAGGAGCGGGAGCGGGAGCCCCAGCCTACTGCCTCCTACAGACTGGTTCTTTTCAGAAACCTCTCGTCAAAGTCAGAATTCTTGACTTCACAGCAGAAAAGAGTTTTGGGATGAGTCAGTATGAAGCAGGACTTACTAGAAAGAGGAGCATCACAACCCCAGTGAGGGCATGGGCTCCCCAAGAGGGAGGCCTCCCACATTCACGCTGAAAATTAGGTTATCAGAACATATAAGCTTTACAACTCTTTACTTGGCTTCAGTTTGAATTGGATCCACTGTCAAAGGACTTCAGAATATTTAAACTGTAAAATTATGCCTCTGCCTCTGGTGTTCTTAAACATAAAAAGTAAAAAAATTAAAACTGCCATGATCTCCTCGGTGCCCTTCACCTTGTCAGGTCTAAAGGATGGCAGTGTCTTTCAGTCTCCCAAAACTTCAGTGGTCAACAACCAGGACAGATCCCTTTTGCTTTCCCAGATCTGCTCTGAGGCTTCCTGTGCCAGGTGTCTCAGAGCAGACCCTTGTGGGAGAGAGGTTTCTCTCAGTTCTCCTAGACCCGCTAAGAACCCTTGCACATGTTTTACCCACCTAGTCCTTCTCCAGTCTGTTATCACGGCTTCACTAATAGATTAATGCTTCCAACACTACTTGCTGGTCTAAGGAAACTTCTGAACAAAAGTTTTCAGAGTGGCTAAGGAATTTTCTGGAATGTAGAAGTTGCAAAGATAGTGAATAATCTCTAAGACAGGGATTTCCTTATAGACTCAGAATCTGCTTCCAGCAAGGTGGAGAACATGCCTGGGATAAAGTGCCATTAGCCACTGGCCCCTCCTAACAGGAACTGAATAGCAAAAGCTCAGGACCTCCTTCAAGCAAATGATCCTATCTGGGTCATTAATTTTGTAGTCAAAGGCAGTGGGTTTGCATGTTGGTGAGTATAAAGATATGAAGAAAGAGAGGCAATAAAGATTTGTTTGCCACAGATAAGGAGAGCACCAGGCTATTGCAAAGCAACACCCTCTCTCAAAAAAAAATAAGCATGAGGATTTAATGTGGAACCATATATATATTTCTGTGGAAAGAACAGGCAAGGCTGGCACATTTCTGAGCAAGGTCAGTGTAAAGTCATAGATCATGTGTTCATAAAGGAAAGAGAGTGGATATGAACATGTGTTGGTTATGCTTAGTTCAAAGCTTCCTTACAGTGTCAGAGGGCTAGGGAGATGATATGATTGTAAAGTGCTTACCATGCACGCATGAGGACCTGAGTTTGTTCCTTAAAACTCATTAAAAAAAAAAAAAAAAAAAAAGCAGGAGGGTGTAGCAACATGCACTGTCATCCCAGAGCTGAAGAAGCAGGAGGATGCCTGGAGCTTTCTGGTTAGCCAGTGTAGCTGAATCTGTGTGTTTCAGGAGGAAGAGACTGGTTCAAAGACTAAGGTGAAGAGCCACTGAGGAAGACCCTTGACATTACCTTCTGCCCTTCATTTGCGTCTACATATGTATGCATACGTTGAACATGTACAGAATATTTATACCCACAGACACATGTGAGCACGCTGAGCGCGCGCGCGCGCGCGCACGCACACACACACACACACACACACACACATGAGTTATAGTGACTCGATGACTCTAGCTGGTGCACTGTAAGTGGTTCTAATATGGTTTAGTTGGGGGGAAAGAAAAGGAAGGATTAGCTTTGAAGGCACAGCATTCATTATCTTTTAATGGGCCATAGCTTCAAAAAGGCCAGCTCATTGAGCAATTAACGAATTGATAGCAAATTTGATTAACTGTGGGAAGTGAAGATTTGGGGCTAATCAAGCACTATATATGAGGTTTGTACAAGTTCATGGATGGTGATATCATTTATTGAGGTAAAGTAGGAGGAAAGATATTGGAGGACAAGAGATAAATTTAAATGTGAATGTTTGCCTTAGGGTCTTTCAGAGTCACCTGAGTAAAGATGTTCCTTTGATATACAATTGAATACACAAGTCTGCTGTGAGAAATGCATGCTTTTTAAAAAATTATTTATTAAGCATTAGACTCTAGTGACAGCTGAATTTGTGGAAATCTGAGACATTGTCATGGGTGAGCTGTAGAGTGAGAACAAAGTGTAGTTAATAATGAGGTCAAAAGTGAGCACTAAGTCAAATAATGGGTGATGGCGCTGGATAGCGAGAACTCTCAAGACACTTAACTTGTCGGGTGGAGTGAGCAGAAGAATAGGACAGCATTTAAAGGAGACTTAGGTGTTCACATGTTGGAGATACTGGAGGACCATGGCTTGGAGCAGTTGGTGTAGAGTGCTTGCTGTCAAACCTGACACTGTGAGCTCTCAGGACTCATATGGAGGGAGAGGGAACTGAGTCTCAAAAGTTGACCTCTGACCTCCAAGTATGTGCTATGGCACACGCCCACCTCCCAAATAAACAAATGTAATAGAGATACTTGAATAGATTCAAAATCTTAAGGAAATGTACAATCGAAGGAAGTATAAAATAGAAAGGAAAATGTAGAGTTGTATTTAAGTTAGGGTAGAGAATAGAAATAGATTTTCAATAGGAGTATTGCTATAGGTCTGAAAGAGGTCAGACACAAAGACATGTAGCACTGAAGATCTACAGCCATGGATACTAACCGTTTACCTGGAGAATATCAGAACCTTTGGTGATGAAGATTGGAGCCAAGTCCTTAAAAAAATGGTTAACTGATAGAAACCAGGTTGAGAAGATACAGAGATGTGGAGGGTTACATAGTGACTGGTCATATTAAGTCAGATGTATTGTAGGGGCATGAAACAATTTAGGATCTTTGAAACCAAGGTACAAATCAACATACAAGAACCAGCAACATTGCTATGTATGAACCACAAACTATCCAGTAAAGAAATCAAGGCAACAATCTCATGTGTACAAGCATCCAAACAGTAACATATTTAAGGATATATTAAACTACATAGATAAAAGACCAGTACACTGAAAACTGTAAAACATGAATGAAAGAAACTGAAGAAGGTACCGTGAGAAAAATAGAGTGTGTTCATAGATTAGAATGAATGTTAAAGTTTCTATATGACCCAAAACCATGTACAGAGTCAATGCAATATCTATCAGAATTCCAAAGATATTCTAATAGACATATAAAAATCTATAAAATTTAAAGTATCATTAAAATCCCTAACCATCTAAAATAACAAAGGTGAAATATTTAAGCATCTGTTCTCAAAATCTACCACAAAATATAGTCATCAAAATAGAATAGGGAGCCAGAAACAAATCCATGCATTTATTGCCAATTGTCTTTTATAAAAAATGCCAAAACATTACAGTAGAAGAAGTACAGTCTAACAAATTGTGTGGAAAGCTGGAAATCTATGCATAAGAATGTCAATGGCCCCTTTTCAACATCGTGCACAAAATTCATGCAAAATGAAGCAAAGACTGAAAAGTAAGATTTGAAGTTATAGAACACTAGAAGCAAACAGTAATTCTTAACATTTTATTAGCTAGATTTTGATAGAACTCAAAGATATGAAATAAGAGCAAAGTTAGACAAATGGGATTGTATCTGAAACCTATGCAGCCAAGGAAACAATCCACCGAGTTGCAGCAGGAGTGTACACAGTGGAAAAATATTTGCAAGGTGTACATTGGACAAAAGCGTTCATAACTACATGTGTAAGAACTCAAACTTCCATGGCAGGAAATAAACCATGCTATTAAAAAATGCATAGAAGCCGGCGGTGTGGCTCACGCCTTTAATCCAGCACTTGGAGCAGAGGCAGGCGGATCTCTGTGAGTTCAGCAGCCTGCTACCAAGTGAGTTCCAGGAAAGGCGCAAAGCTACACAGAGAAACCCTGTCTTGAAAAAAAACAAAAAAAAAAAAGAAAATGCATAGAGAGCTGGAATAGATATCTTCAAAGGAAGAAATATGAATGACCGACATGCATATAAACCTTCAACACAACTAATCGTCAGAGAGACATCAAATAAAACTGTATAAACACGGCCTTGTATCTGTTAGACTGCCCGTTATATACAAAAGACTGAAAATAGTTATAGTGAGAATGAGGCACAAAAGGAACCTTGTGCACTGTTTGTGAGAATATGTGCTAGCTCATGCATTATGGGAAACATTATGAAGATTCCTTAAACACTTAAAATAGGCTGAAAGATGAGTAATGGTTAAGGTATTTGCTGTTCTTGCAGAGACCTGAGCGAGGTTCCCACCACTCACACTAGATAGTTCATAATCAGGCTCTAAAGGATTCAATACTCTTCAGGCATCTAAGAGCACCTGTACTCATGCCCACACACACATAATTAAAATAAAATAAATCTTTCAAAATTAAAAAATAGAATTATTATGTGATTCATTATTGACACTTTCAGTAATTTCATAACATACAAGGTCAACGTAAGCATCCATCAGCCCAAATATCCACTAAGGAATGAATGGACAAAATCATACTCTCTGTCTCTCTGTCTCTCTGTCTCTTCTCTGTCTCTGTCTCTGTCTCTCTCTCTCTCTCTCTCTCTCTCTCACACACACACACACACACACACACACACACACACGTTAAAAATGGAAGACATGCTAAGTGAAACAAGCCAGATCCAGAGAGACAAAACGCTACCTTATCTCACTGTAGTCCAATTTTTAAAAACTGAACTTAGATCAAAAAGTAGAATAGCTATGAGCAGGGGCTACAACCCCGACGCTAATGGAGATGAGGGATGTTGTCATAGGGTACAAAGTATCTACACAAATACATTCCAGGAGTCAGTGTCTAGCAGGGACTAGCTAACAATAATATATCGTGCAACTGAAATTGTTAAAGATTTTAAATGTTCTCTCACACACAAAAAGATTAATGTGAGATGATGGGTATGTTAGTTAGCTTGATTTAATTATCTCTCAACATACACATATATCAAAAACACCACATTATACATTATCAACATACACATACCCTTTGCCAATTAAAAATAATAAATTCGCTGGCGGTTGTGGCGCATGCCTTTAATCCCAGCACTCAGGCAGGCAGAGGCAGGCGATCTCTGTGAGTTTGAGCCAGCCTGGTCTGCAAAGTGAGTTCCAGGAAAGCACAAAGCTACACAGAGAAACCCTGTCTCAAAAAATCAAAATAAATAAATAAAAAATAAATAAATAAATAAATAAATAAATTCTTTTTTTTTTTTTAAATGTTTTTGCTACCTCAGTAAGCTTTAAGTAATCAGTCCCCATCTTTTCTCTCTATGAAACCATTCTGAACTGTCTCGGAAAATTTATTGCAATCTCTTTTTCCCATGGTGTCTTTGCATATTTGCTAAATTCTCTCCTATAAGTATGTCTGTTGTTGTGTTGCTAGCTCTTTTGGGGAGGTGCCACTCAGCTCCCAAATAAATCACACATGGAGGCTTATTTTAATTATGAATGCCTGGCCTCTCTTGGCTTAGTTCTAGCCAGCTTTCCTTAACTTAACTTATCCCGTCCGTCTTTTGCCTCTGACTTTCCTTTCTCTAACTTCGTAAATCTCTTACTTTGTGCTTGCTGTGTGTGTAGTTAGGTGGCTGGCTTCTGGAGTCATCTTCCTCCTCTGGCTGCTAGATCTTAGATCTTTCCCCTATTTTCTCCTTCTATATATAGTCTCTGCCTGCCAGCCCTACCTGTCCTTTCTCCTGCCTTGCTATTGCCATTCTTTATTAGACCAACAGGTGTTTTACACAGCACAGTAATACAGCTTCACAGAGTTAAAGAAATGCAACATAAACAAAATAACACACCTTAAAATAATATTCTACTACGTAAGTCCACATGTTTGTTAATTCTGTACATTTGGTTTCCTGAGAAAATTGTTGTAAACATTTTTGTATCTTTCTTTGTAATATATTAGCAATAATCAACTCCATTATTATTAAGATAAATTAAAATAGCACATCATCTTCATCAGAATGACCAGTAGAGTGAACCTATTTGGTAAACATACTGTAAAAATTGCTTTTTTGCCTTTAAAATTCAGTGTGCTTGTGCATGCCACAGATGCATATGGAGGTTAGAGTCAGCTTGTGGGGACAGTCTTCCCTTCCACAATGGATTCTGGTTTCGAACTCAGTCCTCAACTGCAGCAAGTGCCTTTATCTGCTGAGCCATCTTGCTGCCCCAAAGACATACTTTTTAATACACATGACAAAATGTGAATGGCCAAAAGAATAAAATATTTAAAAATAGAATTTAATATTTAGAAAATGAAAGTATGAAGGAAACACTCAAATGCTAGAAACCAATCAATTGTTCAAGCTTCAAATATGAACATTAAATTGTCTTAAAATGTCAAGCAATTTTTAGAAAAGAATAATAGTTTCTTGAACTGAGAGACTGAGAAGACTGCCATTGGCAAGATAGTGAGCAAAGTGCTCGCTGCACCAACTGAACACCTGAGTTCAATCCCTGAACTAGACTTAAAAAGAAAATGAAGAACTGACTCCGCGAAGCTGTCTTCTACCTCCACATGCACTGTGCCTCGACTACTCCTCATACACACACAATTATACTAAATTTAAAAATGTCAAAGCTCCCCCCAAAAAAACCCAACCCTGAAGGGACTACAAATTAAAATGGCTATCATATGACAATCTGATAGCAACTGAAATAAAAAAACTAAAACTTAAATGAAAAAAGTTAGATGTGAAAATAGACAATTAAAGAGAAAATATATCAGTAAACAGTGTTCATAAAAAATAAATTTGAAACACAGATATTAGAATAAGTATAATTTTTTTACAGTACCAAAATCCCAACTTCATCTGTTAAATCTTCAAGTAGTTTTGCTGACAATACTCCACAATTAGCCAAAAATATTTAAACCAATAGATTTGGAGAGAGAGATTTAGTCTTCTGAGATATGTGAGGATAACTCCCTTCTCTGGCTGAGCATGCAGTCATTCAAAGTCATTAAACAAAGATGGAGTCTGCATGGTTCTTTCAATTGGGCGGCTAACTGATTCTGTGACATATATGATGCCATACAGTTACTGTTCCATAATTACTTTTGTACCAGAAAACTTTGAAAACCGATGAAATAGCATGCTGAGGCTGCTAAAAAGCAAAACTCAAATGACCCAGTGGACAAACACAGTAGCTTGCTGACCCTGGCCCTCTGTGCCATTCCAACCTGCTATCACAGGAGCCTGTTGGGTAAACGCATACCTCTGTAGGCAAGCAAGACTCCCAAGACCTGAAAGGATCTGAAATTGGGGGTTACAGTTTCTTTCCATTATTTCATCATTCAGATGCTTACAGTGGCATTTATTGACTGGTAAGTAAATACTTCATTCAATTAAATCTTTCTCTTGGCATTCTAGAGAAAGGTCATTAGCTATTACTCTTCTAATTTGTCTGCTGTAATGACCAATGAGACAGGTGTAGCATGAAGGTTAGTTTTATATGTTGCTGGTGACAATTTAAAATTTTACTTTTGGACATATCTGGCAGCCATGCATGGTGGCTCATGCCTTTAATCCCAGAACCTAGGAGTAGAGTTTGAGGTCAGCCCAGTCTACAGAGTGAGTTCCAGGATAGCCAAGGCTACACAGAGAAACCCTGTCTCAGAAAAAGAAAGAACATATTTGGCAGTCAAAAATGTCACCTTCTTTGACTGGTTGGTACTTACTTCAGTAATGTGTGATTGTGTAATTTCATTCCCAGGAACCTACTATAAAAAGGTAATTCTATACATGAAAAACTGGGAAATATCTAAGCATTATATACAATGATAAAAAGTAAATATATTATGGCTATCTAATATCATAGGGCCCATGGCCCATGGTGTTTTCTTGATGGGATAGAACAAACTCAATAAAAATAAAGATCACAGAAATTATTTAGCAAGCTTTAAAGTTAGTTATAGTGTATAATACAGTTGCAAAAAAAGTGTTAAGACTATATATTTGGTGCAATTGCAACTTAGTAAAAAAATACAAATGAGAGATAAGAGAGAGACCATAAAACATACAGTACTGTAAAATAAAATTTAGGGAGAATATAATTTGACATATTTGCTTTGTTTTCTAGATTTTGTACAATATAGGAGATTGATTTTCATGAAGAAAAGATAGATGAAGGATAGTAAGGTGAAAAAATTTATATTTAACAATGAAATACATATTTATTATACCTACTTAATTTCAAGCCAATGATTCCAAAAGACAAGCATCTGCTGGCAGCAGTGGTCCACACTATGTGGAAATCGATTCCTCTCATTCTCTAACTGAAAGCGAATTAGAATTGATTTCTAACAGTAATTTCATCACACTGAAAGGTATAAAAATAGGTCATACTAATTTATATTGAAAGCAAGCTTTCTTAACTGCTGTTAGTAAATGTGTCCTTTCAATACTTCAGTTTTTGTTTCGCTTTAACAACCCCATCACTCTGAGACAATGGCACATCTTCAAGGAGTTTTTGCACTCCGAAGGGCTTCCGAACACATCAGCCCCAACGGCAGAGGTGGAGCTGATGTCATGGACATCCTGGAGAAGTTAAACCGGCAGATCCCACCCAGACCCTTTGCCAACCTCAGCACCACCACCAGCGCCAAAGAGAGCACGGCCACCATCCTCAACCCTCGTGGCAAATACTGCGTAGGTGACCGGCTGCACGTCCTGCTGGTAGCCAAGGACCACTTTGTCGCAGGAAGGAGTATGGTGGGACTTCCTGAGAACAGGATATTCTCCCCAGCCCTGAAGGCAGGAGCTTCTGGAAAGGTGACAGACTTCAACAATGGCACCTACCTGATCAGCTTCACTCTGTTCTGGGAGGCCCGGTCTCCCTGTCTATTCTTCTCATGCATCCCAGTGAAGGGTGTCAGCTCTCTGGAGAGCAAGGAACCAAGGCTATGATAGAATCATCTTCACTGGCCAGTTTCTTAATGGCACCTCCCCTGTTTTCACTAAATGTGGCCTGACCTTAAACACAGATGCCGAGCAGTGTCAATATCTGGATGCTCGGATAACGAAGCCTTCTACTGCTTGAAGCCTCCAAATGTTCCCTGCGAGCCCTGACCCACATGAAAACCAAGAATAGTAATGTCTCCTACCTCAGCATTAAGGAACACCTACTTTTCCAGAGGTAAACATGACTTCAAATTCATTAAGGGCTACCAAAAGGTAGACTTTGGATCTGACCAAACTGTTGAATATATTAAATCTGACTAACCAAACTGTCATGTCAGTGTGGACTAAGTCATAATTAGGTCCATCCTCCAGAGGTAGCCCAGCAGCCATCCTGGGTGACCTCTGGACCCCTGGCTGAAAGGAAACACAGCAGTGAAGTGCCTTGCACAAGTATATACATCTTGTTTTCCATGGTGCAAGGTAATTCCAGATTCAGTAACTCTTTTTTATGCACCAGTATTGCCTATAATGTATTCATGAAATACTGTCCCACATACTATTAATTAAATGAGTAGGATCATTTTCTCGTTTACTTTACACTTTAATCGAATCAATCATCAAATCCTATAAATTGTACCTCTGAACTGTCTCCTGAACCCACTCATTTCTGTCTGTCACTGTTGGATGGGTGTCTCTAGGATGAGCTCTCATCAGACTTTAATTAGACTCTGTCAGTGATCTCAGGGGCTGCTCTTGTGTCCTCACTCATGTTTCTAAAGTACATATATAATATTAATACATGTCAATGCTTCTTTGCTTGAATCATTGCTATGGCCACACAGCTCTAAAGGTGAATTAGGTCTCTAACCTGTTTACACTCTTCATGCTGTTTTCCTCTCTGTCAATCAAGCTGAACATTTATTTCACAATTTGCATTCCCAAGCCCTGTATTACTTGCTATTGTTTCCAGGAAGTGTTCTGTGTCATAGCCAGAAGGGCTAGTCCTTTGTTCCAACTGCATGCTGTTCTTTCCCAACATGCCATTGTACTGTTCATGTTCTGAGAAGAAGAATTGTGAGAATGTGTTTTCTATATCCATGCATCCATTTGTTCAGTCAGTCTATAAAGAGCACTTTCTACACAGAGTTCTAGAGAGTGGTCAGTCTCATAAGCAAAAGACAATGGACAAGTAAGTAAATATGTAGCAGGAATCCCTAGTAATGATTCAAATATGACATTGACATTACTTTAAAATAATAATCGGGTCAGACCTATCTCCCCCACCATGTCTTCATGATCATGTTTCCCCTTCAATCCTTCTCCAACTTCACTTCTTGTTTTCTCCTAATCAAGATCTGAAAATAAAAACCCCTTTATCTTATTATTTTGCCAAAGAGGTTGTCTTTTCCAAATAAAATTTTACTAGTAAGTAATAAAGTGAGAGCTGTCTAGAGCAGCAACCCAAACAAAGTAAGGGCCAAAACCATGTGAGCAAAGGGAAAATACTATTCTCAAGAGAGGAGGGGCCCAGGCAAGAGCATGCTGGGGACTTCAGGTCCTGGTAGTAAGGCAGGCCAGAGCCTCAGAATTCATCTGTGGGCAGGAGCCACTGAGGCCACAGGCTTAGTTCAGTGACATTAAGACAGCACTCGGGAGGCAGAGCCAGGTGGATCTCTGTGAGTTTGAGGCCAGCCTGGTCTACCAAGTATGTTCCAGGAAAGGCGCAAAGCTACACAGAGAAACCCTGTTTCGAAAAAAACAAACAAAACAAAAAAAGAGGATCTCAGTGACTGTGCTGAATGCAATAACAAGTGAAATGTAACCTGAAAATGATAGAATAATTTTTTTCTCAGAAACTTGAATTTTGTGTCCATTAAACCAGATTAATAGTTTCCAGGCTGAACTGATGACTCATTTTAAGAGCCTTCAGGTCCACAGTCCGGGAACTACCACTGTTGGAAGGCTTGTTTTCATGATATGTGTCCAGGAGAGCAAACTGGACAGAACAGAGTCCCGAAATTCAAGTTCAAATGCGACAACTCTTTCTCCCACAAGACTCTCTTTCTCCCCTTTCCCACTGTCACTTGTTTTCCCCCCCACCCCCAAAAAATGCATGGGACAATCCACACATTTATCTTCTGGCTCAGCTAAAAAGAGACTGGGCCTTATCAATTTTTTTTTTTAATTTGAAAAAAACAATGATCATTAATGGAGCTGGTGTATGGCTTAGCAGTTAAGAGCACTTAATGCTCTTCAGAGATCTGGATTCATGTTTCAGCACCCACATGGTGGCTCACAATCATCTAGAACTCCAGATCCAGGGATCCAAGTTATTTTTCTGGCCTTCATGGACACAGATATACATGTAGGCAAAACATGCACACACATAAAACAAAATTAGAGTTACAAAGAGAAAAGAAAAAAGAAAAATGATCATGAGGACATAGGAAGAGTATTCTTGTCTTGACTATCTCAGAATCATCTCTTACTCTCGGAGAAAGGATCATTTGTGTGTCATTTCTGCCTTTCTCACTGGCTACATCTCAATCTTTCTTAAGGTAGACTTCGTTAAGCCTCAAAGGAAGACCCATCTTGGCATAGTCTCCTGGTTATGTCTCAGAAAATCCAAAGTCCCCAAGTGACTGGCAAATGTATATGTAATATTATAGGCAGTTTTCTAAAATGCAATGCTTCCACACATAATTATTTTAAAAGATACATCAAAATGAGTACATTTATGCAAGCAACACATATTTAAGACACTATAAAATTTGGCCTTTGGAACCAAACTGACAAGTGGCCAGGTCTTGTTCTCTTACTATATTCAACCTTACTTGGCTAGCTGAAGGATAATACATGCTAAGCTGTACTATCCATTCTTCTCACTTGGCCCAAAGACTCCTTTCCCGGGATGTGAGCAATCCTTGAGTGCTGGAAAATGATCCCTGTGCTTTCTGGGAACTTTCTGCAGTGCTGGTTCTCTGCACTTCCTACCCTTCCCCCAGCTCCGCTCTGGAGAATCCTACCTTCCACCATTCTTTATAAAATGAATTTGATTTCATGAGATACAGTCACCGTTGAATTGTATACCTGGAGATGGTGCTTACTAGGCTAGACATTCGGAATATTAGAGCAAAGAAGAGTGACCTCATTCCTACTCTCAAGGAGATATCAGTCCATGGAAAGGAGACTCCCAGTGGACTTGGAAGGTGAAAAGGGGGTGAGGAAGAAGCCAGAGAGGTAGATATGTTTAGAAGGCTGTAGGTGCCTGGTCTTTATTCTATAGACCATCGAGGAAAAGTCATATAAAGGTTTTGTATAATAGGCTGGCTCAACAAAAGGACTAGAAAGGTAATATAATAACCGGGTTAGTGTTGTCAAAGTGATGTCCTTGCATCAGTAGCTTCAGCTTCACCCAACAACTGAAAAAAGCCAAGTTCTTGAACTTGACCTGGAACAAGTGAATCAGAAATTCTGAGAGTGAGGCTCTTCAACTGGAGAAGCACTATGCCAGAAAAAGTTTGTAAGGCCCTGAATTACTGCAGTGGAAAGTAAGGAACAGAGATGGCATTAGACAGTCATACATGAGTGCCCAACCCTGGAATACTGTGACATGGTGTTGTGGTCTGTATGTATTTGGCCACATTCTATCTTGGGATTCATGAAGCATCAAGTTGGTCATGCTTGAGAGCTAAAATTGGAGCTGAGTAGACAGACAGACAGATAGATTTGGTTGATTTGCAAATAGATGAAAAGTGACACCATGGATCTGCAGATTTCCCCACCATGAGTAGAGAAACCATTTTCTAAAATATTGACCCATTTTTTTCATCAGAACATCTTAAATGTATCACAATCACAACAACAACCACTTGCAAAGAATTAAGAGTGCTTCACTCCATCTAAACCAGATACTCATTCTTAAAGATCTGGATAGATGTTAGGATAACTTATTTTCTTATTTCTTGAAGGTCCAACATGGCAGTTGAAGTGATAAAGAATTTGGCCATCACAGTCTCGCCATGTAGCAGTAAGTTCAGTGTGCTCTTGGCACTGTATTCGCAACTTGCTATTTTAAACAACTTCATTACTTTGAGCCATATTTCTACCTTAAACATTTTGAGCTCTCATTTCTTGGTACAAATGAGCTACCTTGGGTTTTAAAGAAGGGATTTATGCATGAAAAAGATTTTATTATAAATATATTTATTTTAAGATTTATTTTTTTTTATGTGCATTGGTGTCTCATCTGCATGTGTGTCTGTGTGAGGGTGTCAGATCACCTGTAACTGGAGTTACAGACAGTTGTGAGCTGCCATGTGGGCACTAGGAATTGAACCTAGTCCTCTAGAAGAAGTTATTTCACTCTGTGTCAAATGGACAGTTAAAGCTAACTAGTGCACCTACCCGGGTGGAACATTCAGTATGAGTTGATGAAGACAGCCAGGATGTGTCAATAGTGGAGTGTTCAGAACAAGGCAATCATGGTCCTGTTGTTTTTCAGCAGACAGCAGACCACAGTGAGAATGTTATGTTCAGTCTTAGGCACAGTGGAATATTTCAAGTTTTATTATTATTAACCAGAAAACATAATTTTGGCACAAACAGTGTAGGCCTCTTATTTCCCAAGTGTGTTTAAGTTCTTTCATGAGTTAACAGCTTGAGAATAAGGAGACTTGAAGTTTCACCAAGGCCAATGTAATTGTTGAAATATTCATCTGGACCTGAGCTCTGTCTACAGTTTCTTCCCAACTTCGGTTTACTGTCTCACCTCTAAATGGCTCTGGGACAAGTAGATCCAGGGAAACACTGCGAAGGCTCAAGAGAAAAGGATCCCTGCTCTAAGAGCATCTACCCTGTGAGAACTTTTTATCCATCCCTTGAACATGATTTTGTTAAATAAATATTTGTAGAAGAAAGGGAGGCGCTATAGAGAATAAACAAAGATGGAAGAAAAAGATGAGAAGAGGATGAGGAAGTATTTGCAATATTTCAAGTATTTTCTGATAATAAAAATTATTGAGTCTGGATTTTTATTATTTATGCTAGGGAATGAAATCAAGAAAAAGAAGTGTCAAATTGAATGAAGGCTCCTTTCCCCATGGCTATATTTTCAAAGGAAGGTGGATTTTCAACATTTTGCACAGAATGAGTTCAGTCAGATGCAAGAGATAAATAATTGCTTGACAAGAAAACTGATTTACCTCATGGGTGATTCCACACTGCGCCAATGGGTGTACTACCTACAAAAAGCTGCAAAAAGTATGTTTTATTTTCAATTTGAAATTATAGTCAACTGTTGGGCGTTTAAATAATAATAATTAGAATTCTTTGTTCTTCTCTGATATTTATTTTATTACTACTGTCAATATGCCAAACTTCTGGCTTTAAGCTGTTTTTTTTTTTTGTTTTTTTTTTTTTTACAAAAGGTTTATTAATTCTTTTCTTACATCTATGGATGTTTTGCCTGCATATATAGTCTGTGTACCATATGAATGCAGTGCCATGTGAGGCCAGAAGAGGTCATCAGATCCCCTGGAACTCGAGTTCCAGTTGGTTAGAAGTGACTATGTCGGTGTTGGGAATCTAATCTGGGTCTTCTGGAAGAACAGCCAGTGCTTTTAACTGCTAAGCCATCTCTCTAGCCCCAGGCTTTAAGTTTTTAATAAAAAGTTATTATTTAGTTATTTAATCATAGACACTAGCTCTATCTTTCTATTCATATACTCTGATACAAATTTCAAAATCTTATGGAGGTTTAAGGCATCTGATAAAAATTCTCTGCCTTGTAAATAGTACCATTGTTCAGTTAGAAGTAATCATGGTCAGAGTCTTACAGATTGTGTGCATTTTCAAATTATGCTATTTCTTTTTATTAAGAGATTTGTTTGATTTTGTTTCCCAACAGCCTGACATTTTTTGACCTGCATGGAACTGGGTTATTTCAAACTCATGTTCTTCTGGATATTAATCAACATATTTTGATACAGTGGAAAAAACACAGCCATCCCTTTGTTACTCAAACGTTGTACTCTTTGAAAGATGACAACTATATCCCACGGGAAATTGACCAGGTGGCAGGAGACAGTCGCACAGCAATTGTTATTACTTTGGGCCAACACTTCAGACCCTTTCCCATCAACATTTTCATCCGTAGGTCATCAATGTCAAAAAGAGCCATAGAGAGACTGTTCTTACGAAGCCCGGAGACCAAGGTGATAATTAAGACCGAAAATACCAGAGAAGTAAGTGAAAATGCAAGAGATATTCAGTGACTTCCATGGCAACATTCAGAATCTTATTTTAAGGCACATTTTCAGGGACCTTAATGTGGGAATTATTGATGCTTGGGACATGACCATTGCATATTGCAGTGAGAACACCCATCCACCTGACAACGTGATTGCAGGTCAATTGCTATGTTCTTAACCTACATTTGCTAGAGGTCTGAAGGTGCAGAAACATCTCTAGCCCTCCTACTCCTGCTCTCTCAGATCTCATATGTACTGCACAGACAATGCAATCAAATTGATGAAGAAATGAATATTGAGAATTTTAGTTAAATGTACATAACATGAAATTTACCATTCAAACCATTTTTAATCCTACAACTCAGTGGTGCTAAATGAAGTCCTATGTCACACCACCATCATTTTAATCCATTTTGAACAGTTTTCTTCATCCCAAATAGAAATAGCAAACCTATTTATTAAAGAACCACTCAACACTTCCCTAACCCATAGCCCCTGGCGTCTACAGCTATATTTTCTTCTATGAATTTGACTGTTTTAGACATCTCATATAAATGAAATAATAAAATTCATGTGAATTCATGTCTGTATTATTTTACTTGACACAATGTCTTTAAGGTTCACCCATATCAAATATATGTGAATGCCCTCCTTTTTAAAGTTAATATCATTTCTTTCTATATATGTATTGCACTTTGTTTATCTGTTTATTTGTTGATGAGCATTTAGCTTGTTTTTGTCTTTTGGGCATTGTGTATCATGAGGCTGTGAAGAGCATGCACATTGAAAGGCTTGTTTCCACTTCTAAGCTTAAATCATCATTATCCATTTCTTATTTTTTAAAGTGTCTTTTTATTATTTATGTATTGTGTATTGGTGAAGTATGTCTGTTAGTAATGTCAGGTGTGTGCAAGATGCCTGCAAGGCCAGAGAGAGGGCTTCAGATCCTGTGGGCTGGATTTACAGGTTGTGACTGTCCTGATGTGGTGCTGGGAACTGAACTCTGGTCCTCTGAAAGAGTGGAAAGTGCTCTTAACCATTGAGCTACCCATCCAGCCAACATTATCCTAACTTTAAAGGAAGGTGCAGCCCAGAAACACATAGCTTAAGTGGTCTGATCAGAGAAAAATGTAATGCATAGAAGAGAAATTTTTCAGGACCACAAATAGCCGTCTTCTTGCTGAGAAAACTTCCTTACAATCTGATGAGCAGTTGTCGACTCCACTGTAACTCTGCAGCCACGGCCCAAATCCTGCAAACTCCCCGAGTAAAACCAGCTTCGATTCTGACCCTAGCTGACCCAAGAAGTGTGATATGGGAGCCCTTGCAGGGACCTCAGAAGACTTCATAAGCTTCGCCCTAGAGACTTTCCCTTGACAGAAAACACAGTTATCTACTTCTCAAGACTTTGGTATATTTTATTAAGGATAATTTCCAAGTTGGGTTGTATTTGTGAGTGAAAAGAAGTTAAAACTACAATGTTATTACATTAGCAAATGGTCCGGTCATACATCTTTGGACTAGACTCGAAACAACTCACAATAAAAATACAAAAATCAAATTTTCTTTCTTTCAGATTGATTTTATTTTTAATTGTGTGTGTGTGGGGGGGGCGGGGTATACATATAATCGCAAGTGCCAAGGAAGCCAGAGAGAGTGTTAGTCCCCTGGAGCTGGAATTACAGGCAGGTGTAAGCTGCCTGATGTTAGACTAGAACTAATCTCAGGTCCTCTGGGTCTTGTCCTTTCCTTTTCGTGTGTGTGTGTGTGTGTGTGTGTGTGTGTGTGTGTGTGTGTGTAAAGGCAACCTTGTGTGTTTGTCAAGTGTCTTCCATTTTCTGCTTTCAATATGGTTATGTTCCAATCTCTGCTTTACCATCACTGGAATTGTAAGCATATATCACTACACCATTAAAACAAGGATTCTGAGGAATTGACTCAGGTCCACGCTTGCAAAACATGCACTTTACTAACTAAGCATCTCCCAAGCCCTCAAAATTTACTCTTGTATTGAGCTCCTGATAGGTTCTCATTCTCCCCCTAGGGAGCTTCGACAGAAACCTTGTTGCTCTTCCAAACATCATGTCATTAGTTGTTACGTTTTCATCTTCACACACATGCTCAAATTCCTTCATTCGGAGTTTTGGTGTATTTGTGTTTCTAGTCTCCTTACTCTGTTTCTTCAAATGCAACGAGTTTCTTAAATCACTCACAACAGGCCTTTGACAGACCCAGTTCTCACCTAACAACCCGCATCCTCTAACTTTAGTCATCCCTGAATGACTACTACTTCTCTTCTCTGCAGTTATATGCTGTATCACAGGATAGACATAGTCACATGTCATTATTGAAATTAAAACTCAGTTCAATTGTTCTTCAGGAGCCCTGGTCACATTCCGAGGAATCAATACTCACAGCAGTAAGGGATCCTGTACCACAGTGGGGTTTGCTTAAATTTTTCTTTAGATGGTATTTTTCATATTTTGTTAGAATATTTGGGTGTTTTTCAAAAACAAATCTAGTGTGACCTGAGGAAATGGCTCAGCTGGGAGGTTGCTTGACGAATAGGCATGAGGTCCTGTTCTGATCAGAAGCACCACATAAGCTGGCCATGGTGGCACGTGCATGTAGTCCAGCATTCAGGAGATGGCAGCAGTGAGGTCAGGAGTGTAAAGTCATCCTTGGCTACATAGCAAGTTTGAGGACAGCCTGGGCTATAAGACCCTGTATCAGTCAATCAATCAATTAATCAATGTAGTATAGCTCAAATTTTTAAAGTTTTGTTTGTTTGTTTTTTGGGTTTTTTTGTTTGTTTTTTTTCGAGACAGGGTTTCTCTGTGTAGCTTTGTGCCTTTCCTGGAACTCACTTGGTAGCCCAGGCTGGCCTCGAACTCACAGAGATCCTCCTGCCTCTTCCTCCCGAGTGCTGGGATTAAAGGCATGTACCACCACCGCCTGGCAGTTCAAATTTTATACTGAATTTAAAAGAAAAGCTATAAGATGTTGGTGGAAAACTCTTGAGTTTTAAGTCATTTACTTCTTCTTATTCATTCTTTTAAAAGAAATCCTCAGATCTAAATAGCTCATAGTGTTCTACCCTTGAAGTGATAGCTTTACATTACAGTAGATATTGACTATGCTGTTAACATATAATGACTTGAGCAAGCATTTGAATTCATAGAAATATCCTTTACTGTTATTAGCAAGCCTTTTTTTGAAAACCCATTTCTGCACAATGGAGTAAAACGAAACTAGAAATCAATAGCAGAAGGGAAAAACATCTCATGCCATGTAGAAGTTAAACAGTGTCCTCTAAAAGAACTGGTGGTCAAAGAGGCGTACGCAGGGGATTTTCAAACTATCTGAGACAAAGAGGAGCCCCAGCAGGTCTAGTGTATGGAGCAGAAGGAGAGGCGTAGTAAAAGGGAGGTCCTAGAAGGAGATGTGACAGTCAACCACCTGACTCCACACCTCAAAGAACTAGACAAAGAACAAACTAAACCTAAGTAGGCAGAAGGAGGGGTGAAGAGTTTAGGAGAGAGATCAAGGAGACAGATTGTAGAATAAACATAACAGAAAGCTCAAAAAAGTAAATTGCTTTTATTAAAATGTAAAACAACAACAAAAAACCTTCTAAAGGACAGGAGAGAGAGATAGAGAGGGAGGGAGGAGGGAGAGAGACAGAGACAGAGAGACAGAGAGAGAAGAGAGTGCACTAAAATTAGAAATGGAAAAAGTACATTAGAGCTGATGTCCCAGAAATAAGGCCTATGAAGGATAACTACAAACAGTTATGTTCTGGGGCTCAGTGATAAAGAGCTCTGGATGCTCTTGTAGAGCACCCAGTTCAATTCCAAGTACCCACATGGAGACTCACAACCATCTGTAACTCAGTTCAGGGGATCTGATTCCTCCTTCTGGCCTCTGTAAGCATCAGGCACATCCATGGTGTATCTTCACACAGACAGCCAAAGCATTCATACACATAAATAAAATCTTTAAAGAATGATTATTTAAAATCAGTTATGTACTAGTGAATTCTATAACTCTGAGAAAGTTGAGAAATTTCTGAAAATACACAACCTATAAAGGTTAGCCGGGCGCGGCGGCGGCGGCGGCGGCGGCGGCGCGGCGGCGCACGCCTTTAATCCCAGCACTCGGAGGCAGAGCCAGGTGGATCTCTGTGAGTTCGAGGCCAGCCTGGGCTACCAAGTGAGTTCCAGGAAAGGCGCAAAGCTATACAGAGAAACCCTGTCTCGAAAAACCAAAAAATAAAAATAAAATAAAATAAAATAAAATAAAGGTTAAATTATGAAGAAATACAAACTTCCAAAACACTTGTATCTGGAAAGCAGTGAGACTTGCCGATAAACAAATGTTAGGACTAGCTGGTTTCACAGGAAAACCCATCAAACATTGAAAGGATGAACATCATTTTTCTCAAATTCTTCCAATGAACAGAAGAGGAAGAGGCACCCCCAAACTCACTTCAGAGGGCTAGCTTTACCCAGATACAAAGCCAGACAGGTTCTCGTTGGGAGGAAACTAGCACCCATTTCTCCCACGCACATATATTCAAAATCCTTCGGGTGTTTCCTAGAAAACTGAGTTCAGCAACTCATTAAATGGACCACACACCGCCAGGCGGTGGTGGCGCACGCCTTTAATCCCAGCACTCAGGAGGCAGAGGCAGGCAAATCTCTCTGAGTTTGAGGCCAGCCTGGTCTACAGAGTGAGATCCCGGACAGGCTCCAAAACTAAACCAAAAAAAAAAAAAAAAGGACCAGACACCTTGAGCAAGAAAGGGGGAGGGGAGTTATGCTTGGGATAGGAAGATGATTCAACATATGAAAATCAGTCAGCTTTGGGGGCACCTTGTTAACAGACCAGAGGACAAAGGGACATGATGTATTTCAACAGACAAGGAGCAAGCACTTGACAAAGTCAGCATCCTTTTCAAGGAAAACATTCCAGTTCTCAATAGTAGGAAGTCACCTCAAGGAAGCAGGATGAAAAGTCACGGCAAAAATAATGCTCAGTTGGAAAGAACTCAAAGTTCAGTCTCTAAAGCCAGGAACACACAGAAATTGTTGAACTTCACAGTTGCATTAACACAGTACTACTAATTTTAGTAAGAGAAATTAAGAAGGAAAAAAGAAATACCAGACTGCAGAAAAAGAAACAAATAAGGTTGCCACTGGTTAGCGAAGACATGGTTTTATATTTAGAAAGTCTTGAAGATTCTGAAAAACACTGATAAGAACTAATAAAGTTAGACAAAAACTATTTTAAGGGTAAGACCCTATGAAACTGCCCCCTCTCCTGTTAGCATGCTTATTAATATTGCCATTGTTTGGGTCTTGTTTAGGTATCACGGGTGTAAATTCCCCACCATTTCTAGGAGACACAATCTCATATTAGACTTCCTAGTCCTCTGGCTCTTATAATCTTTCTTCCCAGCTCTTCCCACCATGTTCCCAGAGTCTTAGGTGGAGGAGCCATGCTGTAGATGTAGCAGTTGGGGCTGGGGACTGTGTGGTCACTTGTCTCATCTGAGATATGCCCAATTTCTCAGGTGCTAATTTGCCACGAGTCTGCCTTTGAATGGTGTGATCCCCCTATCTGCTCTTGTGGAGTTTCTAATACAGGGGGTTATTGCGAATTTCTTTGGTGGCAGAATCGAGATCCTCAGAGGTTTCAGTCAATGGTTGCTTGGACCCATTGCTCTCTGGGCCTTTGGTGAGGTGGAGTCACGATGGAGCAAGAGTATGCAGTCGAGAAAGCTGCCACCCCTCTGGAGGGGGGTCCAGCATCTCCTTCAAGAGCATAGTCCCCCCTGTCACCTTCCACTAGGTCCCAACTCCTGAAAGAAGTTCCACCACCTCCCTGGAGAGCCACAAGTTGGGAGCTACATTTTCAAGATGGAAATAAACAGGCTTTTAGAGGACATTCTAGATACTAACTACAGCAAATGGATTGAAAAAAAAAAGACAAACAAAATGAATGGATTATCCTCCAGAGAAGACATACAAATGGACCATAAACACATGAAGAGGTGCTCAAAATCACTAGTCATGAGGGGAAACGTGTTTCTGTCCCACAATGAGATGGGCCTCTCTTACCCATCAAGATGGCTGCTTTGAAAAGAGCAGACATTTGTGAGGATGTGATGTGGAGGCCCTTGTGCATTGTTGGTAAGAATGGAAAACAGTGCAGCCATTGGGGAAAATGGAGATTCCTTTAAAAATTAAAAGTAAAACATCTTTATGATATTGCAAACTCTGCATTCCTATTCAGAAGAATTCAATGCAAGGTCTCAAAGAGGTGCTTGTGAGACAGGTAGGGGGAACTTACCTTTCCCCGGTACTGACCGGGCAGGCGTTAAGCACTGTTAAAAGTCCTGTTAGTGTTCGTGGTACATTGTTTATGTATGGCATTGTTTATGTATGGCAAACTCTTCTGTTGATGTTCATTTTCCTGTAATAATAGGAACATTGGAAGATGGGCAGTTTGAGTCTCCTATCTTGCCTTTGGTACCTTGAGCAAATGAATTGTCAATCAAATGGTGGGACCAGATATCTGGAACACCGTGGATACCTTGAGAAAAGAACCTAGCAATCACAGCTGTTTGCCCCAGCTCCGGAAATCACTACCTCAGCCAGGGCCATCAGAAATCACTTATGTCAGACTTAGTATCGCTAACCTTTGAAACCTCGATGGTCTACAATCATTTCCAACTAGATCAGAAGCGAGCACTTTCCTGGTGGCTAAAGGGAATGAGCGTAAGTGGTGCTAAAAAGGCAAAGCTGTGATTGGTCAAAATATTAAATCTCTATGACTGTGGCTGATTCTAAGAGACACGGCTGTGATTGGTCTAAAACAAGCGGCTGCAGTTGGCTGTGATACAAGCAGGCTGCTTGGGCTCTAAAGAGTCAGCTGAGGACTTTCTCTAGTGTTACCTTCCCTGGTGTCGTAGCATCGGGCTCGACAAAAGGCTCCTCTCGAAGTGATCTTTTCTCGCTCACTTTCAGTAGTGTGGGCACAGAGAGAAAGAAGTGGCAGAGATAGCGGAGTGACAGGGGTTAGCAGAGAGACTTGTGGGAGCTCGACTGGGCAGCTGGCTGAAGAGGAAGCAGTTGAACCACTCAAGAGTAGGAAGAAGGGCCATGGAGAGCGCTTGGAAAGCTGAGACTGAAGATGAGTAAAAGGCTACAAGGAGCCAGGGAGGAGAGATTGCAGGCCACGGCCACTTGAAAGTTTTAAAAAGCCTTCAGGTCTTTAGGACTGAGGGTTTCAGACTTTAGGCTAAAACCTGTAGCACTGGCCAGTGTTAAGGCCTAAGGAATCCCTGTGTTCTAGACCCGCACATGACCTGTAACACGGGCTGCCACCTAGAGCAGAGGACTCCTGATACCTAGAGCAACTTGGAAGCTGTGATACTGGCTGAAGAACTCAACTCCCTACACCTACACTGAAGCTTTAACACTGTTAAATCTCGGGTCTGCCACCAAAGTCTGGAAAACATGCTTTAGCAGAGCAGTGGCTTGGTGTGTCTAAGGATGGTATAAAAACCACTGATAGCTTTAGTCCTTTGTAGATGATAAACACGAGGGGATGACACAGGCTGTTGCTCCCACCTGCCCGCTGTTGCTGTTCACTGTGGCCAAACACAAAGAAGCTGAGTGTTGCCTGAGAGCAGAACATGAAGAGCTCCTTGCCCACCATCATTTCTGTCCACTCTGTATATATATATATATATATATATATATATATATATATATGAATATTATTTTAACTATATAAAGATGTGTTTCATTTGTTTATGCTGCATTTGTATAATTATGTAAAGATGTGTTGCATTTGTTTCACCTTGCCTGCCTAAGGCACCAGATTGGTCCAATAAAAAGCTGAATGGCCAATAGCTAGGCAGGTGAGGGATAGGCGGGGCTGGTAGTCAGTGAGATTAAGTAGGAGGAGAAAATTTAGGAAGAGAGGAGATGAAGGAGGAGAATGAAAGAGAATGGGTTGGACATACTTGGGGCCAGAAGCCAGGCAGCTGCTAGCCAAAATATGAGACATAGGAAAGTAAGACAGACAGACAGAAAGAAAGGAAAATAAAAAGAAAGAAAGAGAAATAAGATAATTTCAGTTATAAGAGCTAGCAAGAAATAAGAGCTAAGATAAGTCCAAGCATTCAAAACTAATAAGTCTCCATGTCATGATTTGGGAGCTGATTGGTGGCTAAAAGAAAGCCTATTACATATCTGTATATCCATATATATGTGCAGAATATTATTTAGTCCTTAAAAAAGGACAATGCATACATAGATGAAACACTGATATTAAGCTCACCAAATACATACAGAAATATGTATTGTATGATTTCACACTTCTGAACTAGCTACAGTAATAAAAAATTATAGGACCAGGAAGTAAGAAGGTATTACTAGGAGAGGTATACAGGAAGTAGGAAGAAGGTATTACTGAGGGGATACAGGAAGTAGGAAGAAGGTATTACTGGGGAATACAGGAAGGAGGATGCTGTGGGATGTTCTGTATGTCCTGTGGGAGCCCGTTCTTGGGTTCCTCATGGCTTTACCCAGCAGGTCCACATACAGGATGATTAGAACCATGGGCCTGAGTGCAGGTGTCTGAGAAGATCTGCACTTGGCTGTGCTGGGGGATGGTCTGTATGTCAAAGTTGCTCTGATTGGTCAATAAATAAAACACTGATTGGCCATGGCTAGGCAGGAAGGATAGGCGGGACTAACAGAGAGGAGAAATAAAAGAACAGGAAGGCAGGAGTCACTGCCTGGAGTCACCACCAGGACAAGGAAGATTTAAGTACTGGTAAGCCACGAGCCACGTGGCAAGGTATAGATTTGTGGAAATGGATTAATTCAAGATATAAGAAAAGTTAGCAAGAAGCCTGCCACGACCATACAGTTTGTAAGTAAAAATAAGTCTTTGTATTTACTTGGTTGGGTCTGAGCGGCTGTGGGACTGGCAGGTGACAAAGATTTGTCCTGACTGTGGGCAAGGCAGGAAAACTCTAGCTACAGGAGGAAGAAGGTATTACTGGGGGGATACAGGAAGCAGGAAGAAGGTATAATGGGGGGAGATACAGGAAGCAGGAAGAAGGTGTTACTGGGGGGATACAGGAAGCGGGAAGAAGGTATTACTGTGGGGATACAGGAAACAGGAAGAAGGTGTTACTGGGGGATACAGGAAGCAGGAAGAAGGTGTTCCTGGGAGGAGGTACAAATACTCTCTGGGTATAGAGCTTCAGCATTGTAAGAGGAGCAAGTTCTAGAGACTGCTGCTGCAATAACATAAACTTACTTAATAGCACTCGACAGCAGTTAGAAATGGTTGAGATGACACATTTAATGTTGTATGTCTTACTATAATAATAATAATTAGTCTCAAACATGTTTTTGCTTTGTAGCAGATAAAACCTACATGCAGAAATCGAGTGTGTTGTTTGTCTAGGCCCACTGAAATCAAGTGACTTTAGTTGCTCAGTGACTGTTGACGACCTGACACTTTCACTCCCGTTAGCTTTGGGTAATTTAAACCGAGGAGTTCCCTGATGATAAAGGAATGCAGGCATTTGCATTCAGGCACACATCTCTGCTGGACACGCAGCTGCTGTAGTAGTAAAACAATCCCAGTGTCCCTTTCCATTCTACTCCACGGGTCACAAAATGACTTACATGAAAATTCTTGTACAGTAGAACTTTCCAGTGACAAGCTGAATGCAAAAAAAGCCAGCAAGCGCTTCAAACTCTTCTACATGCTGCATAGGAACCAGGAATTCCTTCATGCACCGAATATCAATCATTTCCACCATATGAAGCGCGTATGTTCTAGTCCACACACTTTCATTCACTTATATGCCACGGACGTTATGTTTGTATAACAGTATCATTTGATACCAGAATTTTATGGGAGTTCCTTCTGATGTAACATTAACGGTATGTGTCGTTGCCTTTCTGTGGGCCAGTGGTTTGAGTTGTTGTATCTTTCCCCATCGTCACGAATGCAAGGTCAAATAATACTTGGGGAATTGCAGTCTTTTTTATTTTACTTGGTATATAAAATTCATCGTTTCATACTGGCAGACTATAATATCTTGTTCTTGCTCTGGAGAAAGGCAAATTGCTTTAGCAGAGCAGTGCGGTCGTCTGTCTACGATGATATAAAAACCGATGATAGCTTTCGTCCTCTATAGATGATAAGACTCTTATACAGAGATATAGATCTGCCTCCCACCAGCCGAAAAAGGATGGCAAGTCCTGAATTAGCTCATCAGCAAGGAGACAGAGACGTGTGTGCCGATGTGTGCTGATGCCTAACAGACATTGTCAGGCTTCTTTCCTGCCACATGTCTTAGCGTGGGAGTTCTCTTTTGGCTTCCCTTTTCAGAAACGTTTGTTGCTTGTGGGCAGAAGAAGGCTATATGAACCCATGACTTGGGATTCCAGAGCAACAGAACTCTCTTGTCACGCATAAAATATAGATAAAAGTCACAGGGAAAGACTGACTTTCCCAGTCTGGGTCACGTGTCCATGTTGGAACCAGGGACCACTGGCCAGGGGATGGATTATTTTGATTATCAAGCCTAGACCATATGCACACCCTGTGGCCAGACTTAAACTGCCAAAAGCAAAGGAGGAATGTAGATGCAAAGTATTTTTCTTCTTCTGTACAAGCGACTGGGCAAAGTTTAACAAGAACAATACCCAAGGGGCAAGCAGATTAACGTGTCCAAGAAGATTTATTTGTTGGATTTGTGGCTGTTTTTGCACTTTTTTATTTTTCTTAGTTGCACAAAGCCACCACACTTAACATTTGACTTGAAAAGAGACTCTTTACAGTTAAAGTTAGAGTTGAATTAAAGTTTCCAGCTGCTTTTACATACACAGCCCCCTCTTAAGCTTTTTGTTGTTTACTATAAGATTATAAAATAGTCACTAATACAATGTAAATTTACACAGAAAAAATGTTGTATAAAAATGTTTATGGAGACCACAATAGTCCAGTATACCAGTAGTCAAGATTAGTAAACAAAAACAGACATTGTGATTCATATGCCACCTTTAGAAAGCAATTTTATGGAGAATATAGAGAAACCAAGAATATTATAATTAAACTTATAGAAAATGTTCAAGTGTTTTTGTTTGAGAGCAATGGAACATCTCCATAGCCAATCAGCAACTACAGTCATACTTTGTCTTTTTCCCAGAAGGGCATTTTCAGAGTTAGCCTCCCTCAAGTGCTTGAATACTCATGATCTGATAAAGCTAGTATTACGTTAATTGATTTTTAAGTTAGTGTGCAAAATAATAGATTTATATATGCCATTTTCACACATATATAGCATAGTACCTTGCTCAATATCCTCAGCATACTCATCCTTCTCTCCCCAAAGTCCTCTCCCTCCCTTTTCATGTATTCCTTCTCTGTCTGTCTGTCTGTCTTTCTCTCTCACACACACACAATTCTACAGATGAGAAAAATGTAATATTTGTCTTCCTGAGTATGTATGCTTAATTGGCCAAGAAGATGTTAAGATATATAGACACACTAGACCGAACTTCTGACCAACTGAATGATTTTCTGGATGGCGCATGGGAATCTGTACTTCTCACTCTTCTAACTCAATACATCCTGGCCCTTGCAATGGGAGAAATTTAGAAATCAACATCTAAAGAATTTCCTTTCTTCTTAACTTTAGGTCAGACAGTTAACTATACAGGCACACTTGCCCCACCCATCTGCCCCTGCTACTCATCTTAACCTCCCATTTGAGTGAGTCCTCACCATCTGATGCCCCAGAAAGGGCATTAGAAGTGCCAGTCAAGACAGAGAGTTCAAAACCCAAGCTTTATCAACAGCCTTATTACTTGCTCTCCCATCTTACTTTCGATAACTTGGATCTAAGCTTGGTCTTTATATCCTTTCTACTACATTTCATAGAAAAAGCTACCGAAGAAGAGAGGAGACATGATATATGTGGATGTATATTCTGAACCCTTAACTCTGTTGTAATTAGCCAGACCTTAGGAATAAGACCTATCGTGTCCTCTTTGCAAGGGGAGATCTGGGAAGAGACTTCTGTAACCACTTTGCAAATATTTGCTGGAAGTATGCAGAGAAATCAAGGTAAGGACAACGTGGTGCCTTTCTGACTGCACCCCAAAGTTTCAGCTCTGCCCCAAGATGTGTTCCCTGCTGGGCCATGCAAAATCTTTGTGGTCAAAAATCCTGCCCAATCTGAAGGCAGTTGGTGTCAGGCTACTGCCTCTCGATTATGTGTCCTAAGGCATATGCTGATGGTGTTTCAATATTCCATAGTGTGTGTGTTACTCTTCCTATTGTTTGACCAATACCCGACAAGAAGCAACCGCATGGAGGGAGTGTTGATTTTGCCTCATAATTTGAGGGATATAGTCCATCATGGCAGGGAGGCATGAGGACCCGGAAGCAGGAGACCAGCTTCTGTCTGTGGCCATAGGTGACTCCTTGCTCACATTTTGACAGATTTGACAGAAAGAAGAAAACAAAGAATGCCAGTGTCCAGCTGGCTTTCCTGTCAGTCCTGGCCTGGCCCCTGGTGACACTTAAAGTCAGGATGAATTCTTCCCCTCTCCATTAATCTCTGAAAACGTTTTCTTTAAAAGCTTTTTAACATTATATTATTTAAAAAATATTTCTTTTGTGTTTATGTGTGGGAGTAGGGGTATGTGTGATATGGTGTTTGTGTGAACTCTTAGGACTATTTTGCTGGAGTTGGTTCTCTCCTTCCACTACATGGATTCTGAGGACTAAAGTCAGGTTCCTCATGTTTGGCAGTAAGTACCTTTATCTACTGATTCATCTTGCAGGGCCTGAAAACATTCTTACAGACACACCCAAAGCACACTTTCACTAATACCCTGAATATTTTAATCCAATCAAGATGACCATCAAAATTAACCATCTCGCATATTTTTAAACCATTAGATTGAAGTGTTCCACCAAATTAAATCAGCAGAAAGCGCCTTCACTAATAAAAGATGTGGATTCAACAGTTTCTCTTGTTGCTGTTCTTCATCTCTTGGTGCTCATTGACACTGGAAGTCAGATCACTAATGGCTACTGGCCGGATCTGGGCTGTTAGCATGTTCTTAAAAAGACAGAGACAAAAATAAATTTGGAACCCCTTTTAAAATGTCATAAAAATGAAACAAAGCAAAGAATATTACTGGTAAGTTCCAGAAGATATCACCCACTGCCCTCTCATAGGCACCATTTCTGACTGTTGGTTTGAAGGACCCTAGCCCTTCAGGCTTACACCTCCAAGCTTCAAGAAAAGAGAAACTTCAAGCACCAGGAAATGAGAAACTAAAAAATCTAGTTCCAAGGGCAACCTGACTCAGCCATTGTTCAATCTCCCTGCAACCATATAACAATGTAAAAAGATTTCTGTTAAGAGATGTGCTCAACTGTGACTTGGATAGTTGCAGGTGTTCCAGGAAGGACCACTGTGACCTGTGTGTTAACTCCACTTCTGCCCTGATATCCCCCTTGAGGTTTCAGGAAGAATATACCTGTTGATGTGACTGTACCCTCCCTGTGATCACTCTGTAACCAGACCATGATCTTATGAATGAAATTGTATGGGAATTGTAATCTTGTGGGTTTTTATGGGATTTTCCTTTATAAAGCCCTTAGGGGGCTCCAGTAAGATGCAGCTCTTGCTCTTAGGAGCAGAGTTTGCCCTTCTATATAGAAGCTTTAATAATAAAATCCTCATGCTATTGCATCAACTGTACTGGAGTCTGGGTTCTTGGGGCACCCACTTGAGACCCTAAATTTTGGGATCTAACAGGTTCAGAACTCTTTGAGGCTGGTGAGTGCGGGTGCTACCAGGCTGGTTCTCCTTTTTTAGGAGGAATGACTCTTCTCTAACTCATTTTGGCTTTACCATGAAGATCAGCTACAGAGTTACCTCCAAGCCCCACTTATATAGCCACCATCCATCTCCACAGGTTAATGTCCCATAGCCAACTTTGAAGACATCAAAGACCCTTTTTGTCTTCTGCCAATTTCTGTGGAAACTCTCTTTATGTCTGACTTCAAGATGAAATCCTGAATGTGGACTCAGGAAGTTATGCATGTGATCAGATCTGATGCTGGGCCAGTTCCTACACACCATTGTCCCAGCTAATAGTTTTGAGGCATCTGCCATGGGGGGAAGGGTATTATCATCAACTGGTTAAGCCTTCCTCAACTGAAATTCCAATCTTTGCTGCTCAATGAGTTTGAGGTCTGCCCAGTCACTTGACTAATCATAAATTTGTTTTCTCATTTGTAACTCTAAAAGACACATGCCCGCATGCCTTTGAGGCACAAAGGGTTGGAAACAATAAACCTAGGTAATAAGTTTATAATATATGGCCCTGGAGGGCACTTTCCTTGCTTTCTCTGCCCTGGCACAGTACCAGTGTGTGTGGAGGAAACTTTATCTTAAAGTATTTCTTACTTTAATTATTAAACATGTATGCATTAGTCAGGACTGCAGGTGTTTTCTGTAGACTTTCTCCTGGATCTGTGGTGGAGAGTGAGGGGTCAACAGAAGCATTTGATCTCAGGAATAATTTCAGATCTGAGCAAGTTGGCTAGGGACTTACAAGCAAGACAAAACTGGGAAAAGATGGAACTGGATAGGCTGATCTGAAGATAAAGCTTGTCCACAGAGACATGTTCATTAGATAGAGTTTCAGGAATACATTTTATGGTTGTTTTTCTCTGTGTATAAAAATCCTGGTTGGAAGCCAGTGGGATAGTTCAGTGGTTACATGTGCCTACCACTAAGCCTGGGAACCTAGTTTGATTCCTCAGAACTCACATGGTAAAGGAAAGAAGTGATTTCCCAAAGTTGTTCTCTGACCACACAACACACACACACACACACACACACACACACACACACACGTAAATAAATGTTTTTTTTTTTCCCCTTTAATTGGTAAAATACCTGGCTCAATTGTTTTGACTATCAGAGACATTTTGTAAGTAATGGCTGGATGGATAAATGGATATCAGATACATCAGTCAATAAATTAATACAACCATGAGCATCATAGTGTTAAGAGACTGGGCTCTGAACATCATGGGATGAATCCAGCTTTGTCTCTTAACAGTTTTGTATCCTTGAGCAATTTGTAACTTTTTTTTTCTTTTGGTTTTTTGAGACAGGGTTTCTCTGTGTAACAGGTCTGGCTGTCCTGGAACTCACTCTATAGACCAGGCTGACTCTCGAACTCACAGAGATCTACTGGCCTCTGCCTCCCAAGTGCTGGGATTAAAGGCATGAGGTACCACAGCTCAGCTTGTGCTGGCAAATTTTGTAACTTCTACATCATCTGAAGAATGGATAGTACCTGCCTCTTAGGTAAAGTTAAACTGTCTAGTCAAATAAGCTGGCAAAAGACAAGCACTCTGTAATACAAGCTATCATTGTCTTTGTCACAAAAGTCTATATTAATATCAAAGACTCATTGATGTCTAGCAGCAATGTCACATTTTTTCATGCTATCTATTAATCCAATCATCATTTCAAGAAAAGAAATCTTACAACAACATAAAAGTATCATTCTACATTTAAGAATGCTAGCTTTAACATATCAGATGCAGCACAGTGAACTATTTCTATTTCTTTAGTTAATTAAAATTTATAGATTAACATTGTGGTGGTTTGGGTGAAAATGCTCCTGTTAGGAATCTTTTTCTGTCCTCCAGTCAGCTCACAAATAATGACATGGAGACTTCTTATTAGTTGTGAAAGCTGGGGCTATAGCTGAGGCTTGTGCCTAACTAGCTCTTATAACAGAAATGAACCCTTTTCTGTTACCTGTGTTTCATCATGTGTCTTTTTACCTTTCTTTCATTCTGTATGTCCTACTCTCTCTGTGTCTGCCATACCTCTGCCTACTACCTTGACCATTTAGCTCTTTATTAAACTAATCAGAGCAATATATCTTCACACTGTGTACAAACCCAGAACATGCCCCATAGGCTCATATATTTGAATATTTGGTTCTCAGTTGATGGAACTATTTGGGAAGGATTAGGAGGTGTGGCTTACTAGAGGAGGTGTGCCACTGGGGGTAGGCTTTGAGGTTTCAAAAGCCCAGGCCATTCCCACCCAACTTTCTCGATATCTGCCTCATGCCTGTGGATTGGTTTTAAGTGCTCAGCTACTGCTCCAGTGCCATGCCAGCCTGCCTGCTGCCATGCTCTCCACCATGATGATCATGGAGTCTACTATTCTGAAACTGTAAGCCTCCAAGTTAAACGTTTTCTTTTATAAGTTGCTTTGGTCATGGTGTTTTGCATTGGCAATAGAAAAAGTAACCAAGACAAGCATACACAGTAACAGATTCATTATGGCATTTACAACACCACACAACACACACACACACACACACATACACACATATACACACACCATTCTCATTTTTGTTTTTTACTTCCGATTGCTGTCCCAGGACCCACTGCCACCTCTGGCTTACTCTCCAACTTTCCCAAGATGCTCTTGAAACTTCTGCTTTCTTATTATGTACTCCATTATACTCCCTTTTGCCAACTTAAAAGTTCTTTCTCTCCCATGACCTCCTCTCTCATTTCATGACCTCAGATAAGTAATAGACACACATGCCAAATTTTAAAATATAGTTCTTTATTTTTGAGAAAAACAGAATGCCCTTGTGATTCTGATTCTGGCTTATTTTTGCTTAACACAAGCTTCCCCTTTTCTATATGCCAAAAATAAACTTGCTGAGAAAGAAATTGGTGTGTTGGGGGGAATCCATTCAAAGAGCAAAAGTAAACCTTAGAATAAATCTAACCAAGGAGGCAAAAGACATGCAAATGGAAACTTTAAGATGCTGAAGGAAGAATTAAAGAAAACACTAGAAGATTGAAAGCCTTCCCAAGCTTATGAATTGGCAGGATTTAATGTGGAAAAATAGCTATAGTACCAAACAATATCTGACTACATAATTTGTGCTTGTCTTGAATGTCCTTGTGTTCCCAGTAAATTTCAACAGATAACCCGGCTGAATGTAACTATCTTGGTTCATAGCTATTTCCTTTTGTTTTATTTCAGCAACGAGATATGCTTTCCTGGTTTTTAGGTCGTTAATAACCGGTGAGCTGATGCAATCCTGAAGGTTATTCCCATGCAGGTAGGTTGACGTTTCTCCTCCTTCAGTTGTTTAATGTTTTTTTCACAGCTTTGTGTTTTGACATCTTTAATTGTGTCACAGGGAAGTTCTTTTCCAGTGAGTCTCATTTGGATCTCTAAATGTCTCTTGTGTTTGTCTCTTCCTACATTTTGCACTTTTCTGTTATAGTTTTTATTGAAACTGATTCTCTCTATGGCGCCTTTAGTACTGTAGAAAGTGTGTGTTGTGTTTGTTGTGTGTGTGTGTGTGAGTGCTCGCTGTCGTGTCATGTAAGTATATGGATCTTGCACGCCATTCTCTTCGCAAAGTCAGACCATTCAGATGGAACTTTCTTGAGGCCATAGGCTGTGGCTATTCTTGATTCGTTACCAATCACGCAGCATCTCGCGAAATTGGCCACCAGTGCTATGCTCTTTTTTGCCCCCACATTCTATAATGATGATTCAACTAACTCCAGCAAAGACATTCTGTAATTCACATTCAAGAGTTCGCTTTCTCTAATCACACCTATGATATTCTTGTCTTACTGCGTGGTCGAACTATTTTTCATGGATAAGACCATATTTTTTATAATAGTGGTTTTTAACAATCCTCCATTGGTTTATTTGGTTACACATATCAGTGGGCATTGTTACTGAGTTGTGTTCACTGTCCAGAAAAAACATCTCAAATTATCAATGTTGCTTGACTTATTATTTTTCATTGTGCTACGACTTTTTGGTCATCAAATATTACATTTAGAGGTCAATGTCGTACATTCTCAGTATTGTCATAGTACATTTTATCATTAATGGTATACTACGTGAATTCTTCTCCCGTGAGTAGAATAGAAATGTCTGTAGTGAAATCTATCCGACTTAATTTTGTGAGTGGATTTTTGCGCTGTTGTGAGACTCTCGGGGCCAGACTGATTGTCGAATTTTTCCTAGAAAACTTTAAACAATCTCCATCTGGTGTTTTTAACCATATCACTTGGCATCTTTTCAGGTCTCCAAGTCAATACTATTAGAGTTAGGGTGACCTTCTATAAAGAAACAGATATAAGTATGCTTGAAGTATTAGATTAAAAGCCCCTATCATACTGCTATACGTGTGTCTTGACCTTCGAGTTTATTGAGTGGTTGATAAGAGGTCTGCTCTCATACTAGATATGGTTCTGGCTCTCTGCGTATGAGCGAACTGTAGTAGATGTGATGTGTCTCTAATTGACAAACACTCCAGTAAAAAGGAACCTTATTCAGCTCTAGCAACCATGCACAGCAAACATTCGTTTGAGGTAAGAAAAGTTAGAAAAGCTATACAAAATGCAATTTTAAAACAGGGAATTATGAGTTTATGTTGCTTTTCTGGTAGGGTAAAAGTCACCGTTTCTAACACATGCTCAACATCATACACGCTACAGAAGGGCAAATGCATATCCAATAAATCAACAACTTGCACAAATCGTCACTATTCACGCTTACAAAGATGTTGAAATGGTAAGATTACAAATCGCCACAAGTAGGACAGCTCAAATCTGTTGGAGACGCTCAAAGTGAGTTGATAGGAGCTGCTGAGGAGAGGATCACTACAGTGGAGTTACTTATTTATCGGGCCACGATTGGGTGGGAAGGTCATAAATGCACGATGCCCAGGACTTGTAAGTTGCTCGCATAAGTGCAACCAAATGGTGGATGGGACGAGACAAAAATCGAGCTAGAAGAGGGGGTTTTATACATTAAGAAATCGAGAAAAAGGAGGGAAGATATAGGGAGAGCGTGGGTGCGAAAAAGTAAGACTAGTGGGAGGCAAGAGAGCCATAATAGAGGAGAACCGATTAGAAAAACCAATGGCCTTTTCCGAAATTCAATCAAGAAAAAAGTCAAAATGCACAACTCAGAATAAATAAAAAGAGTTGAAGCAGGATGACAAGGAAAACCACAAGTCACTCATAAAAACTCTAAGGTAACCAGTCAAAACACTACTCTTTTGTAAAGGAAGGAGGAGGAGAAAATGGGGAGAGCAAAAACAAGCCGACAGTATTACCTTGGCTCCAAAACTCTAATATTCATGGTGGCATTGATTAAAAAAATGTGTCATCATAAATTAAGATTGAAGATAATGAATAAACGAAGCACTAACTATAGAGAACAAGATTACCAAGAATGGTTATCTCCAAAAAAAATGAAATACTAAGCTTAAGTGTCATAGAGAGGTCTAGAGTACCAGATAGAGTTGGATTAAGCCACAGTGAAGATTGGCGTGGAGTTATAGCTGCTCTTCTTGAGTCTTGAAAGTTAGAAGTGGAGATGATTGTATCACCAAATGAAACTGAGTGGGTTGAGAACACAGATATGTAGTGCTGCGTAATCCAAACGTTCTTTACTGTCCTGTTGCTGAGATGGCCGCGAAATCCCTGGAGCGACTGCATGTCTGTCAAAGCGGCAGCAATCTCATCTCCTCTTAGAAGTTTTCCTTTGGCGATGCTTCGATGAGGGTATCCTACCCGCACGCTCCACTCGACTATTAAGCTTCTGAACATTGGTGGGTCTACACACTTCATAATTGATCTCAACTGCTCCACTTCATAAGCTTAAAGACTCGCCATACGAGAATTAGATACCGCATCAGGGGGGTTATCCTCCACTCCGTTATCCATCGAAGTAGTCCTAAGTAAAAAGGGAGGGCTGAAGGGCGAACCCCTGATTCTACCTGAGATGATGTGCGGGGAGAATAATAGATGGTAAGGAAGTCTCTAGGCGATGGACTGGGACGTGGGCGAGCGATCCCAGTGGTACACTCGACAAGGCGAGTGGCCAGAAGGTGGGAAGACAGAGGAGAGACATGCATTCTGCGAAGACACGTACACTTAGGAAGCTGGTGGGGAGCATTACAAGTGATGTGGAACCCCTGATTGGATGCAATGATGAGGTAGCTGGCTTCTACTGCATAGTCCTTATGGAGTGTGTGCGAGTCGCTCTACATCTGGAGGATCCTTGCATTACCTATACACAAAGATGACAGACCGGCTGCACACAGGTAGGCGCTAGAGTACACTACACCCCTGTTTGTGGTTAACCTAGGATAGGGCGTCAGAGCTATCAAATGCTAAGTGATTCTTGTTTCGTGAGCGACTGTCTCCTAAGAGTACCTTCCCCTGGGTACTTAGCCCAGCTTGAGAGCACGACAACCAGACCGTCCCACTATTGTGTGAATAACCCCTTTTTAAATTGGACACGATCAGTCCAAATTGTCCTAGTCTTCTGTTTACACAACTGCTTGCTTTAGGAGGACAATGCTGGGGCAGTGGGTGGCCCTTTTCCATCACCCTATAGTTGGGAGTGGTAGGTGCTGTGGCGACGACACGCAACTACTGGGAGGTCCTATAATTTGGGAGACCCACTGGCCCTGTGGTCATTCCTGATCTTACACTCCGCACAAGGGTAGGGTCAGATCTTGTGTCGTCGTGTAAGTGTGTCGTGTGTGGTCGTAGTTTGTAGTAGGTAAGATGTGTGTGTGTTCGTCGTTGAATGTGTGCTATAGCTAGCTGACAAGCAGGATGGATGTAGATCTGCTAAGTTGGGTGTAGTCACTGTTGTTGTAAGTGTCAATATGTAAGTATATAGGGTGATGTACTAATTAGAGCTGTAGTGTTCACTTGTGCACATGCAGAGCAACAGGTTGACGTGGCTTCGGTTATTAGTCGCATACTCACTTGTTCGGCTCTTACTGAACGCTAAGGCGTGAGTCCTGTTGTGGGGCATAGCCATAAGGCACGAAAGCTGCTCCAATATCCACAAAATAACATTAGGAGTAGAGGATGAAGGCTCCTATTTTAAGTAGTTCTGCTGCTACTTCTGCGGGCTCCATCAGATAATTGGACAGAGCAAAGACTCCGAGTGAAATCAAGGAGAGATTCAATGCACCTGAAGTTAGTACGCTGAGAATAGGGAAGATTCTAAATGCCTATGAGTGACTGTACATGGTGCTCCTCGCGAGTGTTCTCGTTTTGCTCGTAGTGGGCTATTTTGCGATGGGCTCATGAAATGGGTAGGCCTGTTCTCCATTGCTCCTTCTGATCGGGACGCACTTTTGTCTCCAGTGTTAGTGTTGTCCAGTCCTGATAATAAGTGTTGTTTTCTAACGTCGCTGTTTGGTGGACCTTTGAGATATAATCTGATCTGCACTTGAGATTTTCTGGTATCTTATGTACGAGATGAATGACGTTGAGGAGTAATTATCCTGAGGCACAGAAGAGCGTATGGTGAGTATTATTGAGAGATAGTGACAGTATTAGTATGTGCCTGCGTGCCCATAGGTATGTGAGAATGCAGTCAGGGGTTGAGTTCTATTCTGAGTAACGCGTATAGTAGGACTAGAGTAGAGGACATACTTAGAAGAGCAGTATGGGCATGAAAAATGCGATGTGCATAAGGCCTTCTCACAATCCCTTATGTCTTTATGCATGCGGTTACGTGAGGAAAGTTAGGAGAACGCACATCTGAGGCGGCAATCATAGTTCGACGTCCGTAATGCACGTAGACCAGAGTCACATAATAGCAGATATAAAAAAGAGGGAACTATATATCTTAGAATAACACATCAATATCCTATATTTCCCGCCACACTATGCCATCAAGTATCACAATGAAAATATCGTTTATTACTCCAGTGGCGCGAAATCATGGTTATGAATGGGGATTACTCGGTAGGAGTAGGTAGAGGGGTCATATATGACGATGAGAACCCTCGCACACACTTGAGAGCTGACTGATTGCACTTAACAAAGTCTTTATTAATAGAACTACAGGGGTGTCAGTAGTCTACTTCGGGACTAACTTGTGTTTGTCTGGGGCTATAAGTATGCGACACGTGTCCAGTATAGTATTACCATCGTGAATCTTTCTAGGCTTAGCATTGAGCATACGAAGGATAGATAGGCAACCTCAGAGCGTACTCACTCATATTATCCGTAATGTAATTGATATTAGAGCAACTGCACATCTAGATCGTTATCTTACGCATATTCGTCTTACTTGTGGATGCGCGTCTGAAGAGTATATTGTGCTTTGCATTCATATTACAATCTGTAGCAAGACAGAGACCAATTAAAATTACGTAATTGGCTTGGCAAACATTCCTAGATAGGGCCAGGCTTGACACATCAGAACAACATTTCAAACAAAATCTCAATACAGAGGTATCCACCAAACGCTCTGTACATAATTTGTTTGGTTCGAGGCCACTGAGACATCTTGATAGGGTGGTTGACACTAATGCCTCCAGGCGGAGGAGCTACATGCATGTTGACTCAACGCAGGAGCGTGGACGGGAACTGATGTGAGGCCGTAGTTCAGGCGTGACGCACGATACTAGTGACCCCGGTCACTCAAAAGCTCTATTCCTTCAAAATAACCTGCCTCTACTTACCATCGATATAGGTTAACGTCTCCCTGAATCTACATACATAAATTCAATGAGGCACATGTGCCACAACATTCAGTTTATATCTCCTTTACTTGTCGGCTACAACCAAACGGCAGTGGAAAAACATGTACAGCATGGGGATAGTATTTCACAACAGAATCACGCTGAAAACTGTGGCGGACAGCACGAGAAGCGACGTTTCCGATAAGTCCGTCGGGTAGAAACAGATGTTTCCCTCGTCGTACTGAGAACTGTAGGCTCTATGAGCATTACTCCTTGCACGTGCGCTCGATCTTGCCAGTTCTCGCTGCGTGTCTGCTGGACAGAAGGCTTGCAAGAAGAACATCCCACAGCCAGGCCCTCTCTCTATCATGTAATATGTCATGATGTACACCCACTACATCGCCCGCTCGCAGCCGCACTCGCGCTTACGACACTCTCACCTCGCTCGCACCGCCGCGCAGCGGTCACCCACACGCGCAGCCCCATTGCTTCTCTTTCCATCTAGCCAACATCGCCCTTCCGCAGACCACTCACACAACTCTTCTCACCTCACGCACACGCCACGCACACTCCGATCCTTTTTCTCTGAGGAGAGAGTGAGATATTACCACCGCGAGCGCGAGCGAGAGCCGCGCCACACGCACTCGCCCCACTTCCCCTCATCTCACTATATATTCGACTACGAGACACTATCTCAGCTCTCTTCTTCACCGGTCGTCGATCGCGAGCAGTGCGCTCTACATCTTACTCTCATATTATATTTATATATATACGTCTCTCGCGCTGTCCGTGAGCGGGCATGCGTATGCATCTGACAATGAATTCCTGGGCTTACGGCATTATACCACTCTCCACTGCTTGGCATTGCGCGCGATCCGAGTCGTATCTGTATGTGCGGTGTGCTCTCTTTTCTCTCTCATAAGAGTCTAATGGAGAGTACAATCTGAGAGTCACTAGCATGCATGATCGACATCACCATATCACTCACACACTAGGCATATGGAGACTCACGAGTACACGAGATTCCCAGTAGTAGTGAGTCTGTTGCACCCAGGATCTTGTGGCCAATTTGCGTTCTCGCATGCTGCCAATTTTTCTCTCCCCATCCTGAAATATAGCGTGTCCTAGTTTGAGTCTATTTATTGCACTTGCTCTTCTCTACACCACAGACTCTTCACTGCCCATACAAATCATCATAACATTTCATTTTCCCAAGCATGGCCACAAGGTCCAGCACTCAGTTTCAGACCTCTTCCGTCTCCTGATTGTCCTTTCCAGGCTCTTCACCCTATCACGCGCTCTGTGGGTCGTTTTACTATCACAAACCGCCTTCCACCTCTCTTTTATCAAGGGTATAGACAATGGCGTTACAGAAGCCAGTCAGGACTCCCTAAAATTGAGAAATTCACTAATAAACAAATAGCCAGCCGCAATGGATGAGCAGTTTTGGCTTGGGCACGTGGCAAGCGGCAGCGGCACAGTTGTTACTCTCCGCTTTTAATTTTAACAACCTTTGTTAACAAAGCCACTTACCTGATACATCCACAAACCCTTCATTTTATCATTGGCAGACAGTTAGTGTTGACCTTTTATGGTCTGAACATGTTTGTGTCCTGCCTCCCGAGCTTGGCAAGTTGAACCCTAATCTGAAGGTGACAGTATTATGTGTTGCCTTTGGGGACATGGTTGGTCATGACATCAGGGTTCAGGAAGGGGATCTGTGTCCTTAAGAAAGGAGTGGTCCCCAGCTCCATCTTGTCACTGTGCACCTTCATCCAAAATGTTGAGCAGAGTCTTACAGGCCTTCAGATTTTAAGTTCATGTGAGGACCTAGAGAGGATGGCCATATATGAGTCAGAAAGAAGGCTTTCAGCAGGCATCAACCTGACCTTGACTCTGCGAGTGCCCAGCCTCTAGACTCATGTGAATCACCTAGCCTAAAGGTTCTGTGCTAGGAGCCTGACTGGACAGGGACTAGTGGTATGTGGCTGTTAAACATTACGCAGTGTGACCAACCATCTCTCTTTTTCTCTCTTTCTTGGGAAAAGGAATTGCTAATGGAGGTAAGACTCTTCTAACGATTGCAGTCAACAAATCATGGAAGAATGAGAAAAAGCACAGTATATGTCTTAAGTCCTTAACTCAAACTTCTCAAATCTCAATCCAAACGTAATCATCATTATATTAGATGCTAAAGTAATTACGCATTTCCACAGGGTGCTATTAACAACAGATTACTTTCTAGCCGTGAGAGGAGAGGGTATCTACATAACAAAGGAATCAGGCTGCTGCACCACACAATAATAGATAGATACTTGTGTGGTCTGGATGGTGTCTTCTGGAAGAAGTACACTTATCCAAAATTTTGAACTGGAACCTGACAGCTTTCAGATTTAATTTCTGTTTTACAGGAAACTTAGAATAGGTAAAGGAAAACATTACATAATACTATGATAAAGGAATTAGAAAAACCCAGGATGTGGGATATTCTGAAGAACAACCCCCGTCGAATGAGGAAACCTAGTGACAGGTGGGGGTATAATAACATAATCAAGGAGTTGGTGTGCGTCATAGTGTTGACTTATGCCCCAATTTATCCACTTGTACATATCAAGTATGGACAGGTTTGTATATATAAATATATTATATTCAATAAAGCTGTTTAAACAGATCCTGGAGATATTATATCCAGTTACTGGAATAAGGCCTCTATGTACTTGAAAAAGATGTTGTGGTAAAGTTGGAAAAAGCTGAATATTATAAATAAATAAATAAATAAATAAATAAATCTCTGTGTGTGTGTGTGTGTGTGTGTGTGTGGTGTGTGTGTGGTATCATTATTACAATTCTTTTATGCTATATTTTGATCATGCTTTTCTCTCCTCCCAATTTCTCCTAGATCCTCCCCACCTCCCTGTCCACCTAATTTTATGTTCTCTCTCTCAAATCAAATAAACAACAACAACAACAACCCGTATCTTAAGCAACTTGAGTGTGTTAGTCAGGAACTGTCCATCTAGCATTGCATTTGATCTTAAAATTTGCTTGTGATTGTCTCCAGTGGGTGCCTGTGTGTGCAGCTGTTTTCCGTAGGTCCCTCTGCCTCCCCCCCCTGGTCTTTTGGTTAATGATTACTGACAAGCAATGGTTTGCAAAGCAATTTGAGGATAGAAGTTCCATGCAATTTTATGTGTACCATGGCTTGATTGTATCCTTTGAGTAATATCTGAAATCCTTCCTTCCTGGTGCTCTGAAAGCTGACGGCCTCAGGGTGCCATGACAGTGGTCGATGATGGAGAAGTGTAATGTAATAGTCATCTCTGAGCTCTCTGTGTTTTATTGTATTTAACGGAAGCAGCACACTTCTTGAACCCATGAGTCACAGAAGTATAGTGTGTGCACTAACTGTATTTGAGATCCAGCTCAGACAGCTAGACTTCCTTACTGCATTCAAGGCAGTCATGCAATCACAGAATTTAGAGTTAGAATGGGTAGCAAGAAAGTCACCTACTTTAATTTGGTAATATATGATACTATTGGTATCATTGGTAGCCATGGTTTTCAAACTTTAGCATGCTTTATAATCATATAGAGAGCTTTCTAACAAGTGTGTCACAGTGCATCACCCCAGGATCCATTTTAGACCCGACATAAGATGTTGAAAGCTTGAATCACATCCGTCACCTTCATTCAACAGGGATATGATTTCCCTATTTGTTCCTTATCCTGCTAATCCCAAACCTAGCACACCACACAGCTGTTGACCATTATAAAACAAACCTCAGCATCATGGTCATGTTAACAGGTTCTCCAATCACAAATGTTTTATTTAAGCAACAAACTCACACCCTTAGCAGGAAACCCAAAAGATAACACTGTTCAGACCTTAAAGCCATTATTCCATATGCTCCCTCCCACCCCCCACCCTCCCCGCCCCCATCATGTCCCATTGTCTGATGGAGCTTCCTGTTGCCTCTGTGCTTTCTGGAAGTCTCCTGCCAGCACCCAGGCCCTCTCTGTGATCTGTGAGTAAGTCAGTTGCATGAATTCTTTATTCAAACCCTCCTTGGGTCCTACCTGATACTCACAGGCACTTCTTCCTGCCCCAACAGGCTCTCCAAATGAGTCATATCTTGGCTTATGGTCACTCTGGACAGAGAGACCTCAAGATCAGATTAGAAAGAGAACTAACAATAAAAATTACAACCTAGTGTTCATTGCAAGGTAGGTCCACTGACAGCAAATCCCTAGCTGCTTTTATCTGAAAATGCTTTACCTGTACTGACAGACGTTTTAGCTGTGTATAGAATTGTATTCACAGATACCTCTTGGAAGAAATAGATTTTTTTTTTTTTAAAAAAAAAGAACATTTTGAAAGATCCTCAGATACTGCTTGCTATTCTATTTTCCAGTTCCCATATTTAAAGAAGTCGGTTGGCATTTGAATCATTGCTCACTTGCTACATCCTTTATCTTTTCTGACTGCTTCCAACACCTTCTCATTTTCAACAGGCACTATCATATGCGCAAGAAGTTTACTTTAAGTATATCCTCTCCAAGTCTCTGTAAAATCTCCAAAATCTATTCATGTAGGACTTTCTATATGTCTAGGATATTTATGTTATTTATTTTTTTTAGCATCTGCATGCACACCTGTCTCTGTGTGGGGGTTAGTACATGCACCATGGGGTGCTCATGGAAGCCAGAAGGGAGTGTGGGGTCCTTTGAGCCGAAGTTGTCTGATGTGGGTGTTAGGAGCTGAAGTGTGGTCCTCTGCAAGACACTACATGCTCTTAACCACTGAGCCATCTCAATAAGTTTGCTTTTTATGATTTTTCCTCTCTTCTTTCTACTCCTTGTGGAGCTCTTTTTTTTTTTACCAGTTTTATTGATTTCTATCAGTTTATATTCAAGTTAAAATAAAAATCTCCATTATCTTTATTCTAACACTGCCCTTGAGGCCCACTGAACAGGAGGGAAATGATGTCTGGCATTAGAAACCTAGGCAGCTTTCTGAGGCTAGCAAGGGCATGCATCTTAGAAGAGAACCTACTGTTATCACTTTGCTAGACCAGCACAAGACCCAACTAAGTTCTGAATTTCATCCTTATAACCCACAGACAATTGTAGCTATCCATCCAAAAAGCTTCTCTTTACAGCAAATGGAGCCCTGGGCAGGGAACCACATCTGGACACAATGCAGAGATCAACATGTCTTGTGGAGCCCAAACCCTAGTAGAGACATCCACACCACAGCTCCCGAATCTGTGGCTCAGGGAACACAGAGAAAGAGGAAGCAGAAAGATTGTAAGAACCAGAGGACCAGGAAGTCTGCCGTCCAACAGTCTCTTCTAGAAATGTGTGTATAAACAAGACCAGAAGAATGGCTGTATCGACAGACATATTAATGTGGAAGGGGAAAATCTCATGGGGTCTCACTCCTAGAAAAAGAACTGTAGGCAACTAATGACTGCTGAGAGGAGAATTAGCTTCTCCTAGGGATGAGCCTTCTGACTGGCTTTCCAGTACAAAGTGGTCAGCCCTAAACTGTACACACAACACACACACACACACACACACACACACCAGAAACAGAACTAGCAAGTTGAATTTATATACTGTGTGCCTCTCTTTCTTCATCACTCTCCATGTTGTTTTTTTGAGATAGGGTCCCAAATATATGTAACAATAATAATCAAAGAAAAGAGGCTATAAATTTGAGAATGGAGGACACATGGTATAGATTAAAGAGAGGGGACAAGGGAGGCTCTGGAGAGAGGAGAGGGTGGGGTAGAAATCATGTGATTATACTTTAATTAAAAATATTAAAAATTACTAATACCTTTATAATAAAACTGTCATGTCATATAAAGAACAAAACAAAGTAAGACATTTAGTGTGTGTGTGTCCAAACCATGGCACATGTGTAGCAGTCAGAGAACAACGTGTAGGAATCAGTTCACCCCCTTCCACCATATAGGCTCTAGGGCTTGAAACTCAGGCAGTCTGGCTGGTGGCCAACACCTTTCCCTGCTGAGTCATCTCAGTGGCACCTGTGTCCAGTATCCTTTTTTATTTTTTAAAGAAACTAAGCTCTAAATTTTCTATTTAAAACTCACTTTCTATTTCTGTGCTGGTGTTTTCTATTTTATGTACTATAAGCATATTTTTTTTTCTTCATGTAATTTGGAACAATTTGAAGTCTACTCATTTCAATATCCAAGTCCCTCTGCCTCCACTGAACATCTTTCTTTCCTTGGGAATGGATCACTATTTCCTGTTTCTAAAAACAAAAAGAGAAATAAAAACAAGCAATCCTCTTAAAACATTCTGGGAGCTATGGATAGATATGGGTGAAGTATACATGTGCAGTTAGTAGAGAACCGCAAGGATTGATGCTCAAACTAGCCGATGGGGAAGTGGAAGTTAAGACAGTGCTGACACACCTCTGCACACAGAATAGCTGAAACTGACGAGGGGAGCTTGAGAAAGAGGAAAATGGTTGGGGGGAGGGCTTCTGGGAGGACTGCTTTTGTAACACTGCTAGTGGAAAACTGGGGAAAAGGGGGTGGTTTGCTGTTTTTCTTTTCTCTTTACTTTTGTGTGCACCCGTGTGTGTGTGTGTGTGTGTGTGTGTGTGTGTGTGTGTGTGTGTGTGTGTGTGTGTGTGTTGTATGTACTTGCTAGTTTTGGGTATATGAACATGTGTGTGTACTTATAAAACGCCGGATGTTGCTGTCTAGTATCTTGCCTTGATCACTCTCCACCTTTAAGTTCTGAGACAAGAGTGTCTCATTGAAACAAAAGCTCATTGACTTGGCTAGACTGGCTGGCCAATGAGCTTCATTGATCCATATTTCCACTACAAAGAAATTTGGGAAAATCTCCATAGAATCATACAGATCAGAAAAAACAAACAAACAAACAAACATATAATCTAAAAACTTACACATAATATAGTTTTATTTTTGTAACACTCCTCTGAGATGGCAAAATTACTGAAATGGAGAATAGACAAGAGATTTTTTTGGTAGATATGCAAACAATCACACATAAAATTATGTGAAGCTGAAAACACACATGTGTGCACACATATAAACATGTACAAGTAAAATTGGACAAATATGGAGTTAAGATTGGTATGTTGTCTCACTGTCAAGATCCTGTGTGTAAAATATATCACCACAACTGGTTAAGGGATACATGGGGTCTGTTTGTATCACTTCAACAGCATGTGGAAAGAGAGATGGGCCTATGCCAGACACATCAAAATGTGGTTACTGCATTCTCTGAAACACGTGTTAACAAACCAAGACTGATACGTCAATGTTTTTCCTGCTATTATTTTTCAGAGTTCCTCTTTCATGCAAATTTTATTTTAGATACAATTCATATATAACAATAATTTTGAAATTACATAATTAAATGCATGTTGACAAATGCATCACCAATAATCTCCTTGTGAGACAACTCCCATAATCAGTATTCCTCATCCTGCTAGCAATCAGTTCCTAGGCCTTGCCATAAAAATAGGCTTTGTGATACCATAGTTTTGTATGTTTAGGATTTTGTTAAATGGTGATTCCATCTTTCAAGGGCCGCCATACAGTCCTTCACTACAGCCTCTCCTCCTGCCCAATTCTCCTTTCCCTACTTTCTGACACGTGTCGATTCCAGGAGAAGCTCCCAATAAACCTGTCTGCAAACCTCACCTCTGAAGGTGCTGCCTCGGAAATCTGATCCACACACTGATGTGCTTTGATTTTATTTTCAAGTACTGAAGTTTCATGATTTGGATATTAACTATCTCCCAAAGGTCCCTGTGCTGAAGGTTTCTGACACTACTGGTGGGTAGTAAGAGGCTGACTTAGTGAACTGAGGTTACTGGGTGTGTGCCCTTGGAGGAGGTGTAGAGTTAGAAGGGTACTGCCCCAAGCTTCTATGAGGCCAACAGCTGCTCCCAGCACACACTCCCAACTGTGTACTGCTCTCCAAGCCTGCTAATGGATCAACTAAGCATGGGCCCAAACCTCAGAAACTGTGAGCCAAAAATATGACTTCCTTCCTTATAAGCTGCTTACCTCGAGTGTTCTGTCACAGCAACAGGAAGCTGGCTAACTCCCAGGGCATGTTCATTTTGATTCATCACAATCTTTTATCCCAACCAGGATTCATTGTACCAGAATCATGCAAATATTCCCTTCAAAAACCTAGGGGTACTTCTTTGGGGAAACACCAAATAGTGGATGATGCTGGTGCAGTGGGAGGGACTGGAGGGACTGGAGGAACCAGAGGACCCGGTGGCCCAGGATTGGAAGGCTGGGGCAGCTTCTGCAGATGATTTAGCAGTGGTTTTAGGGGCCGTGGACATGATTGAGGCCAGCAGTGATCAAGGCCGCGGGACTCGTCGAGGTAAAACTGAGAACCAGGGGTGGATCCTCGTCCCAAGCTGAGCTACCTTGTTAAGGACATGAAGATCAAGTCTTTGGAGTGGTGCTACCTGTTCTTCCTGCCCATTAAGGGATCAGAGATTATCGATTTTTTCCTGGCGCATCCTAAAAGATGAGGTTCTAAAGACCATGCTATGCATAAGCAGAATCCAGCTGGCCAGCAGACCAGGTTCAAGGCTTTTGTTGCTGCTAAGGACTCCAATGGTCACATTGGTCTTGGTGTTAAGTGCTCCAAAGGGGTAGCTAGCGCCATCTGAGGGGCCATCATCTTGGCCAAGCATTCCATTGTCCCCGAGGGAACAAGATTGGCAAGCCCCACACTGTTCCATGCAAAGTGACAGGCCACTGTGGCTCTGTGTTGGTGTGACTCATCTCTGTCCCCAGAGGCACTGGCATCGGCTCTGCTCCTGTGCCCAAGAAGCTGCTGCTTATGGCCGGTATTGATGACCCCCACACATCAGCCAGGGCTGCACTGCCACCCTGGGCAACTTTGCCAGGCCACCTTTGATGCCATCTCCAAGACCTACAGCTAGCTACCTGACCCCCGACCTCTGGAAAGAGACTGTGTTCACCAATCTTCTTATCAGGAATTCACTGACCATCTTGTAAAACCCATACCGGGTTCTCTGTTCAGAGGACCCAGGCTCTAGCTGTGGCCCTCACAGGAGGGTTTTTATACAAGAAAAGTGAATTAAGTCTATTAAAAATAACAACAGCAAAACTAAGAGTAACATCTTCGTTTTGTTTTTATGATTCTCCCATTGGATAGATTTCAAAGTAGCTAGATCAATTTCCTTTTTTCTGTTAACTGTCTTTTTGCACTCTCAAGAATTTCTTAGCTTGCCATGGTTTCATTCCTTCACATGAAGCTATCAGTTAGACCTTTTTTTTTTTTTTTTTTTTTTTTTTTTTGGTTTTGGTTTTTCCGAGACAGGGTTTCTCTGTGTAGCTTTGTGCCTTTCCTGGATCTCACTTTGTAGCTAGGCTGGCCTCAAATTCACAGAGATCTGCCTGGCTTTGCCACCCAAGTGCTGGAATTAAAGGCGTGTGCCACCACCACCCTGCCAGTTAGACCTTTATAGCTGGCACTGCCCACATATGTCACTCATTTCTTACCTAGCAATATTCCTCTGCTTTTATTCCTCTGTTTTTTCTCTTAATTATTTTCTAAACATCGGTTGAGTTCAGGACTGCCTTTTTTTTTTTTTAAATGAATTTCCATAATGTCAGGTGTGTCTTGGTTATGTATTTGTTTTATGTGTGTGTGTATTCTATTTTAACTCTCCTAGTCTATTTTAATAAATGCTTGCAAAGAGATAAGGAATGGGTCAATCCTGCCTCAAGTGACCGTGGAAACTGAAACTCAGCTATTCTTCAACAAGGTATTCAATAGTTGACATTTTAGGAGGTTTTCTGCTTCTCTGGGTTTTGTTATTAAACAATACACCACCGTTCCTTTCTTGTTCTGGTAATGTCATTGGTCATGGCTCAGAGAATCAGAGATGTTTTGCAACACTGGGTGTGTGGCTAATGATTCACTTTCCATACACTATTTACCTATTTAAAATTTCCAGTTTTTATATTGTTCACCTTTAAAGCTATAGCTACTAGTGGGTGGTAATAAGAGTTCATAACCTCTAATTTGATTAAAGAGTCTGTTATATCTGTCCTGTGTTATTTGTATCCTTGTGGTCTATTTGATTCAGCAAATTTGGTAGCCTCTCTGACAAATAAACACCTGCCTCTCCTAGCGTGTTGCTCATAACCACTGAACATCTCTCTCTTCTTGTGCTTAGAGACCTTTGCTTAGTATTTCTGAATGCAGGGTAAAGGTTTTTTTTTTTCCAGCATGTTCTCTATGAAAGTGCTCCAAATCTGATCTTCATTTCCAAGAGCAAAAAGATTTATCTTTTTATTCTTTCCTGTTGGGTTCTTCTCAAATCCACACCTCAGTAATTGTTTTCATCTCCCAATTTTTTTTTTTTTTTTACAGAAGAGTTTCTATTATCGATGAATATTTTGTCCTCTCACATAAGTCAAGTTCCCATATCCCATACCTACTTAGTAGCTATGAGAACATGGGCAGATCATGTCATCTCTCTGAGCATGGGTTCCTCAGTGGCAAAGTACTAAGGCTCAGGTTGTATCCACTTCATAGCAGTAACACAGGACTGGAATGAGGTATCAATTGCACCTATCTTGGGTTGATACTTGGGGATCAGTAGATATTCAGGATGTCAGTAATTATAGTGATGATCATTATCATCATCTTCACCATAACCACCATCATCATTTTCATTCTCGTCACCAGCATCATCGTCCTTATTATTGTCCTCATCACCGTCATCCTCATTTTCATTGTCATTCTTACATACAATGGCAAATACTTTGCCCAACGCAGTGGAAAAACATGTAGCAGGCATTTATGGGGAGAGATTCTGGAAGAGGAAATTCGGCAGAGCACCCTTTCCAAAGCCTCTGTAGGAAACACTGTTTCTGTCTACTGAAACTGTAGCTGAGCATTCCTGCAGGGGCGCCATTGGCCAGTTTGTGGTGCTGCTGGACAGAAGGGCTTCTAAAACCTGCTTACCGCGTCCTTTCTCTGGAAGTGATAACCTGCCAACCTCGGAGTGCTAGCAATTTACAAGGTATTGATTTCTCTGGCTTTTGCACTCCTTCCTAGAACACACACACACATACACACATTGTAAAACTTGTTTCTTCCTTTCTACAATTGGATTTCTCTTATTTTCTATGTTCTGACAATAGTCCAATTTCGATCTTTGCCCTAGAATTTTAGCACTCTGTTTTCCTTTTAAACCAGTTCTTTCAGTACTAATATCAGCTAATGCCCTAAACTCATCTCTACTGATATCAGTAATACCCCAATCCCTCCTCCACTGGAATCATCTGCTGCCCGGGCCTGTCTTCCTCAATATTGACTAATGCTTCAAATCCCCTTCACAGAGGGTGAGGTAGGGATGTCTTTGGGATACTAACTGATGTTAATAATGAAAGAATTAGCTGAAAAAGAAACATTGCAACACATTTCTGTAGCAAAGGTTAAAATAGTCTTAATAAAGCATTAAGGTTGGTTTAAAATACAACTTACACATATTACAGGCAACATTCCTAGACAACCTGGACCAGCAGCAGGTTGTTCTTCAGTAACAGGGTCCTGAAAGAAAGGACCAGGAGATCAAAGATAAGGGAACAGTTAAGTTTGGGATCAGGAGGTCTCCCACAAACTGTAGCTTATGCCAAGGAAGCTACTAAGAAGTACAGCATCTTGTATTCTATTTCCAGGGGAGAAGGGGATGAGGTCAGCAGAAACTATCACACAATGGGACAATGACAGTGAGAAGCTAATTAACAATGTTGCACAGAGGAAACACAAGTATCTCAAGAGCAGTACAGATTGAGCACACAGTGGCCTGGGATAGATAACCACAGCCCCACATGGTGGGAAGGGTTAAATTCAGAATCTGAAGTCACAGCTCCAAGACCCTGGCACCAGGTCATTACTGGCTTGGCCAAGCATATACCTGGTTTTGAGAAGTAGCTGTGTTCCATTTCCATCAGGGCCTCAGAGAAAAGCTCCCAAAGTCCTGGCCCCAGGCTGTTACTGGTTCGGTCAAGCGTGCTCTGGAGTTTGAGAAGGAGCTATGTTGCTTCTCCATGAATAAGGGCTGTAGGGAAAGCCTTGGATGAGCCCAGACCTCAACACTTGGGTTGTTATAGAGAGGAAGACATTCTGCTGAACACTCTGTGAGTGGTGCTTGTCTCAATGCTAAATAATCCAGGAGGTGGTTTCTACCCTTATTTTCATTCTCTGGATGAGGAAAAAAATAGACTTAATTGAGAAACTCAGGAACTCAAAACCACCTTTTACAGAGATAGAAATTATCTATTATCTGGGGAACATCATGCAATGTGGCAACAGAAGTGGATTCCCAGCTCAGTGAGCTCCTCCCCTGCTCTCAGCCTGTCTCAAATACTGTTCGCACTACAGTAGACAATGTGGGGAGAGGAAGAAGTGGACCCCTTGGACCTACACCACCAGGGGAGATAAATATGTTCAGCTGGCTGTGCTGTCTGGAGAAAAGGCAAAGTGAAGCCACCGCTAGCTTCTTAGTGTGTGTTGACCCCAGATTCTTTGCTCCCACAGTGTCCTAGAACTCTTGCCTGGCTTCCACACTCCAGAGGGATGCTTTTGTCTACAGGAAATCATCAAATAGATTGCTGTTGAGACAGGATGACAGCAGTAGAAAGGCTTATTCCACAGTCTTGTTGGTGTGCAGTGGAGTGAGTCCCGAATACAGACATCTTGCCTGTTGGTCCCATGATTTATTAGGAGAATTATAACAGCACAGCTGTAGGCAACTGTGATTGTGTCCTGAAGGGAGAGAAAGATTCTCAGTTCCATTCAGTTCTGGGGAAACAGCTCTTCTAGGTGTCCAGTGGGGAGAGGACAGTTCCATACCGTGTGATCTATCTGTGGTCATTCAAAGCTGCCTTGGATCTGGAGGAGGGAAGGGGAAGACTCAACTCTGAGAGCTACAAGCGCTTAGCAAACTAGCTCATCAACTGGGAAGCAGGGGTGGGGTGGGTCTGATTTCTGAGAGAGGGGGAAGGGCACCTAGAGGATCTTCAAATTGCTGGATCATGTGTACCATGTTACTTTAGATGAGGAAACTCAGCCCTGCCCTTTCTTAACTGCCAATTTCAGTGTACTGATGGGGAAGCAAAGATTGTAACTAGAACTGTTAGTATTCGCTTTTATAATATCATGTGTAATTGTGGTCAAAATAGTTTCAAATGAATTGGAGAGAATGATCAAAATAGAGTGAGGTATTGTAATGAAGAAGTTAACCAAAAGAGTATTGCAAATCAATTAATCAATTTGTTCTGTGCAGACCTTAAGAATTTACAAGATGTCCATGCACTTTTTACATTTATTAATGTAGACAGTATTGCCTGCTTTTATGGATGAGGCTCAGGTGGGTCACATGTCTTGACTAAAGCAGAAGAAATCAATAAGTAACAGACGTAAGAAGAGTCTCGGTGGTGAGGGTGACCCTTCATCTCTTTCCATTAGTTTTCGAAATCTGCTGTATGAGCAAATACCTTAGGCAAACTTTCTATTTAGGAAGCATAAATCTTGTTTATCAAAATAGGAAAACGGTTACCTCTCCCCCACTTCTCTCTGTGGATTCTGCTTCCCTTTTTGTCCCTGGGTCCTTTGCATCTGCCCATTTCGTTGGTTTTGCTGGGGTTGCTTGGTTTTTGCTTTTGAGACAGAGGCTCAACAGTCCAGTCCAGGTGGGCTGGGAACTCACTGTGGAGCACAAGCTGCCTCCCACTCACCGTCTTTTCTGCCTCAGCCCGAGTGCTAGGACTGAAAGCATGTGCTTCCCAGACCTCACTGCCTTATACAACACTTACATATGAAACTCTCGGCCCATTAAAAATGCAAAGGAATATTTATTATTGTAATTATAAAATGGAACAGCAATTATTATGAAAGCTGTTCACTTGATGCATACAATAATTTAAAAGTTCAAAATAGCTAAATAAATGTGTACAAATGAGCAGTTTTCATAAAATGAAGAGAAATTGTGTTAGGTGGATAACTTTAGGAAGTTACCCTTTCTCTACAAATAAATATTCATAAGAATTTAAAGCAGAATAATAAAATTACTGTGCCATAATTATTTATAGATTTATTCTATGTACATTAAATTAAATAAGGTTTAAGAATGTAATTTAAATTTTAATTATGCAGTTCCATGTAAGCCATGCTTTTATTTATTTATTTATTTTTGCTCATTCCTGTGGGAGTTCTTCACATCTTGTAAGCATGGATTAAGAATGTCAGTTTGTGACCTCTAGATTTTAAGGAAAGGGACAACTCTAAAATTAGATATGAAAAAGTAGGTAATAGGGCTGGAGAGATGTTTCTGTCAGTAAAGTGCTTGCTGTGAGGGCAGGGAGACCTGAGTTGTGATGCCTAGAACCTTTAATTAAAACAAACAGGGGCTGGAGAGATGGCTCAGCAGTTAAGAGCACTGGCTGCTCTTCCAAAGGACCAGGGTTCAATTCTTAGTAGCTCCCATCAGCTCACAATTTGCAATTCCAGTGCCAGGTGATCTGACACCTTCTTCTGGCCTCTAGACCACCAGGCACAGAAGCAGTGCACAACACCATACACATAAAATAAAAATAATAAAAAGAAACACACACATGTAATGTAGCTTTAGTATTATGTATTTAGGAGCTATGATCTAGGTGCTGGCATGTCCACTACTATTTGAATACTGTTGTCCCTAGGCTTTTCTCTCAGAGCAGTATGAGTGTGTACATATGTGTGTATGGGTAGAGAACTCATATGTGCAAATATAAAGAATGTACGTATATTCCTAAGTTCACATAGATGCACCACAGAGCCTTGTCATCACCATCCATAGCTGATGCTCCTTCCTTACAGGAACACCCTACTCACTAGTGTGTTGTGTGTGTGTGTGTTTGTGTGTGTGTGTGTGTGTGTGTGTGTGTGTGTTGTGTAGCCCATCTGTGTGCAGGTACGCATGAGCGAGCGTGCATGTGGAGGCCAGAAGTCAGTCTCAGGTATCGTTCCCTAGGAACCATAACACCCTGATTTTTTTTTTTTTTTCAAATAGAGTCCCTCACAGGCCAGGAAGTTGCTGATTAGGCTAGGCTGGCTGGCCTGGAAGCCCTATGGATCTGCTTGCCTCTACCTCCCTGTCTCTGGGATTGCAGGTGTACTCTACCTGCTCATCTTTTGTTTCCGAGAGACTGAATTCAGGTCCTCATGCTTACAAGGCAACCAGTTTACCAACTGTGCCTCTTCCCAGCCCCTCTCCTCACTATTTTTAATCAAACTCCTACCCAGTCTGCACTGGTGCTGTGGATGCTTTGCTCTTGATACACATGACCCACCACTGTAAGACCCCTTTCTTACTCCTGGCTGCTATCACCGCTGCTGTCCATCTACTAGGCTCTACGATACGGCATCGTGTACACGATGAGCTTCTTCGTCCTTCCCAGCCTTTGTCACTCCTGCCCAGGTCCTGTCCCACTTCCCCACAGTGCTCTGCTCAGTACACAAGGCTCTGACTTTCCATGTGTATCTTTTCTGACAACTCACCAGCTCATCCACTCAGGAGGAGTCTCTCCTCACCCTCCTCTGGTTCTAACATCACTTGCCCAGGGATTCCTCAGCATTCTTCCACTGGCCACCTCCTCTCCACATTTCAGCTTGGACATAGGTAGTAGGATGTAGGATGTGATTGTTTAATGCAGAAGCCCTTGACTGCACTCAGGTTCCATCTCTCTCCTCTGGGGACACTGAGGCTCCCTAACTCTTGTACCAGGTACAGAGGTCCCCCTTCTTCTATCTACCTCAGGGCATAAGATCACTTCTCAGGAAGGGGAAGGAAGAAAGTAAAAGACAAGGCTCGTAGTTCTTTTTGAGACAAATTTCTCCTATCTGGCATGTTTTCTTTGCATTTTCATTCTCACAGTTTTCTTTCTCCAGGCTACTATACTTCTGCAGACAAATTTTGCCCTTAATATCTGCCATGAGTAATTTTATAGAATTGAAAAAGATTTACTGTGCAATATATCCTTAATTTGATCCTGCCCTTAGGTAATATAATCTGCTGAGAGATTTTATTGGCATCTGCCTTAAAATTGCTTTCAGACTTAAATTTTACTATTTGGGGTATAGAAGCAATTGGCTTTTTCAGTCCTGCAAAGAAGTCAATCCTTACACATCTTCACTTCTTTCATTTCTGCTTTCAAATTGGGAAATTCTTCCCTGGGCTTATTTCTTCTAAATACCAAGCCAAACATGAAAATATCACAAAGCAAACCTCTAACATCCTATTTTCCCTTGAGCTTTTGTCTCACTCACACAACAATCTACTTCTAAGTCACATGAGTGGACAGTTTGCTAAATACTGGTCGCCATATGACACATGAAACATAACCTTTCTAGCCTCAGATATCAGTTTCCTTGCCAAGGCCATCTGCAAAGTCAGGAGTATGTATTTTGGGTTGTGTTTGCAAGGGCATCCAATTTTTAGTAATGCAAGCTGCATTAATCACAACAGACTAATTCTGTTCTGAAAACAAACAATCCAGTTTGTTTTAAATCATCTATTTTTTTTTTTTAATCTTCACAATGAAATCAAAGTGGAATTTGTACACCTTTGTATAGAGTCAGTTGAGTCTATCCTGGGATTCTTTTCTCTCATTTGGCCAATTGATCACTTCATTTCTGAGAATGTGTCTCACTAGTTCATACTGGCCTAACGTTCAAGCTAAAGCCTTGAACTTGCTATGTAGCTGAGGATGACTCTATATTTTCATTGTCCTGCCTCTACCCTCTTGAGTGCTAGGATTACAAGCATGCACTGTATTGCCTGGTTTATTTGGTGCTTGGTATCAAACTCGGGCCTGCGTATTCTAGGCAAGCACTCTATTGACTGAGCTACATCCCCATTTCTTCAGCATTTTACTGCAACAAAAACTGATTTACTGATTGCATGACAGGTCTTGCTCTGGTGGTGGGAATGGAGTGAAGGCTCTACTTCACACAGACTCTCCTCTTAGTGACCCAGACTATCAAAGATGTTGCCATTGAGACTGGAGATGTGGCTCAGTGGTTAAGAGTACTTGCTGCTCTTGTAGTGACCCAGGTTCGATTCCCAGCCCCCACATGGTAGCTCACAACCATCTGTAACTCAGTTTCATGGGATCTGATACTCTCTTCTGGCTTCCACAGGCACAAAGCACACACATAAGGCACATATATACACTCAGGCAAAATACTCCACATAAAATAAAATGGATAAATATAATTTTAAAGTTTTACCATCTGCCACTGTGTCACCTGAAATGACCCATCTCTGGTTGTTTCAGCATGGACCAGAGACTAGAGAAGGGAGAAAAGTCTGTTTATTGCTGCAGACTAGACTTGACACGAACCCTTCATTGTCATATATCAGTGGCCAGAACTAGTTATATGATCTCAACTAACTGCAAGTGTGCTAAAAGTGTAGTCTTTCATGTACCATAAGGGAGACAAGATTGTGACCAGTTCTAGTCGTATCTTCTACATGTACATTTTATTAGCAGATTCCAGTGTAGGTCTCGGTTCATGTTGTTAGTTATGAAGTGTCTTTTCTACTACTTATCAGCAGACAATTATTGAGTACTTATGTTCTAGCTAGTCTTCTATAAACTGCAGATTTATGTATAGTAGTAAATATAAAAAAAATAAATGCCCACTTACCCTTAAACAGATATATCTATAATCTAGTCTGTAATGCATGTGAAATGGTAATGAATGCCATAGGGGAAAATTTAAGCAGAAACAACATGATCCTGGCATGGGAATAGGATTCATAAAGTTAAATATTTCAGTTGGAAATGCCTATTAACTAGTTCACTATGGGGTGCTGAATGGTAATCCCCTAAATACCCATGTCTTTATTCCTAGAACCTGTGACTATCTATGTATGGTGGTTTGAAAGAAAATGGCCCCCATTGGCTCATAGGGAGTGGCACTATTGGTAGGTATGGCATTGTTGGTGTAGGTGTGATTTTGTTGGAGGAAATGTGTCACTAGGGGGCGGCTTTGAGGTCTCAATGCTCAAGCAAGTCTAGTGTGACATTCACTTCCTGCTGCCTGCTGATCTGGATGTAAACTCTCAGCTCCTCTCCAGCACTGTTGTCTGCCTGCTTGCTGCCATGCTTCATGCCATGCTAGACCTCTGAAACTGTAAGAAGCCCCAATTAAATGTTTTCTTTATAAGTGTTGCCGTGGCCATGGTATCTCTTCAAAACAATAGAAACCCTAACTAAGACACTATGTACCGTCCATGGAAAATGAGCCTTTGAACAGGCGACCAGATTGAAGTCCATGAGATGGGATTATGTGTCATTCAGGTAAGCCAATGTGTTGCAGGAATACCAACAGAGTCAGATTCAGAACAGAAGCGTGACTATGGGAATCTGATAAAGAAAAAAAAAGAAGATGTTACGCTACCAGCTTTAGGAGTAGAGCAAAGGACCTGGGGTGAAGCAGTATGAGCAGCCCTAGAAGGCGAAGCCGTGACCGCCAAAGGGATGCAATGGCCGTTTGATATTTGACCTCGGAGGTCCCTCAGCTACAGAACTAACGATAATAAATACACATCATGTAAGACACCAAGTGCCCTGCTACATCAGCAATGGGAGACTGAAGAAGTGAAGTTGAGCCAAGAGCTAAAGGGCCGAGGAGGGAATCCGGGGATAGATGAGGAGGAGATTGGACGATGAAAGCTCCCGAGACAGCAGCGTGTCTGCCATCTACATGGGGGGCAAAAAGGGCGTCAGCGTGGTTGGAGCCAAGTGAAGGAGGGAGAACTTCTAGGGGAGGAGGAGAGAAGTGACACAGCCAGGGTGGCGGTGGCAGGGGGAGGGGGAGGGGGTGTTCAATGGTAGGCACTGGAGCATCTTGCCTTGCAGATTGTATTGGTGTGCCTCATATTTTAAGGAAACCCCTGCTTAAGAGTCAGTGATGCAGAACAGGAGACCTTTAGGCAGACACTAAAAATTATCCATACGAAAACGATGAGACGGTGAGAGGTGGTCAGGGTTGAGTTCTAGTCTGAAAACAGATTGTGAGAGATTCACTTCCAGATTGGATGTGAGATGTGATAGAAGAATACAGAATGACTCAAAGGTTTACGGTTCAAATAGCCAGATGGATAGATCACCACTTGCCAAGGTGAGAAAGAGTGTGTGAATTTGCAGAAGAGCAAAAGTTTAGTTATAGAGCTGTCGAGATGGCTCAGTAGTTAAAAGAACATATTGCTATTGCAGAGGACTGGTTTTTGTTCCAAGCAGCCATGTTGCATGGCCATAACATCTAACTTCAGGTCCAGGAGACCTGACACCCTCTTCTGGTCTCCAAAGGCTCCTGCACTCACATGGTGCACATAAATAGACTCGGGCACACACATACACATACACATTTTTAAAAGCTGAACTTTAAATATAGGTTTAAGATAACTAAGTGGAGACAGGAACCATTTACACACACTGGTTTGGTGTCCAGAAAGAGGTAAGCCCAAAGATACACATTTTCAAGTATCCAGTGTGTGCATGGACTGTAGCCATTGTATTGGATGAGATGATCAAGGGAGATCAGATCAAGAAGAAAAGAGGTCCCAGTGTTGAGCCTAGAGCACATTGCACTTTGGAGACTAGGAAAAGGAAGAATAACTAGCAAGGCAAAACAATGACAACAACAACAAACAACAACAACCAGAGAGGGTGCTGTGGTGAGCTAGGAGGGCACAAGAGGCTGTGCATCAACAGTAATTGAAAACCTTTTAGGGCTGAGTCAAATTCTTGTAAAAGGTGAAGCGACATTCAAACTAACCATCAGCATAGTAAAATTTAATGTTAAAGTCTATAACATGAAGGGATTCCCTCCCCACCACTCAGATTGAAGCTAGGGCCTCATGCATGCTCAGAACATGCTCTACCACTGAGCGACACTCCAAGCTCCTCTTTATTTTCTAATTACGCTCCACGGGCTATGCTATATTCTGTCATATGACACCATTTTAGTGCACATGATTCATTAAATCTTTGCAGTAATAGTCAAATCACTCGCTAATCTTTAGAAATTGCTTATTTGAAGGGGTTACCCTATCTAAATGATGGCCCTGTCCAAGCTATGCCATGATAAAGAGAACAAAATCAAATGTGCAGAAATTCTCTGCTAACTTCCCAGTCACTGACGACTTAGGGTGTCAAATTTATATCAGTAGTACTTATCAGGGTGCCAAATTCTCTCAGCTTCTGTTGAAAAGCAATTACACTAAAAATGTTCTATCTTTCCCAATCTTTTAGCTGATATTATTGAGATTTTGTATATTAAAAAATCTTTATTATCAACTAAATCAGGAAAGTCAGTCTGGGTGTCATGTTTAATTGGTAGATATAAACCTTCAGGCCAAGCAAGAGGCAGGGTACTCTGGTAGCCAAGGGCACTGGCTGTGTGCTGGTCCAACTGAGTTTTAGTCTCATTGCCAACACTCAGTTTTCAGTTCCCTAGCTGTGCCCCCTTTGCTGCATCTGTAAAGATGGGGAGAGACGAATTACAATATTGTAATGAATTAGTTTTTATCAAACAGGGAGAAAAATACATATTGAGAGTTCTCATTTTTATTATTAAAATTCCTGTTAATTCACGTGAAAGGAGGCTATTTGGAGCTTTTAATGAGCCTGGGCAGTTAAATGGAGGTGAGATTTGACAGTCACCCACACGCTGGAATCCCCGATCTCAAACTGTCTCGAAAGGCCCCACTACTGCTACCCATTTTCTCTGCCTCTGAGAGGCAAAGCCCAAGGAGGCTACAGTCCTATGTGGCATTGAAATGGACACTGGGATCAGCTGCCAAGGGTGCCAGTTAGAGCTTTGGAGGACAAATGAGCTTAGACAATTGTTCACTTAAATACCAACATCACCGGGGACATGGACTACCCGGGCTAGGGTCTATGAGAACCAGGATCTAAGACTGATCTAAGGGAGCCGCGATGGGTCTGGTGACATTCTGGGAGCATGGAGGACACCAGAGATGCCCAATGCGGGTACCACAGTGATCTTTAGGGCTGTGTGGGTGCCTGTGAGACTAGATGATGGTCTTTCCAGTGTGCCTTCATGGGGGATTGGCGGGCACATATGTCAGTGACCAATGAGAATGAAAACTGGCCTACTTTCTAGAGAGGAACATGCCCCAGTCCCACCCCTGCCCACCTGCAGCGTCATGGTTAATTCTTTATTTTATACATTCTGTGGAGGAGGAAAACAGACTGCAAGGAATGGCTGTGGTTGGAGAAGACTCTCAGAGGATTCAGAAATGTGGCCGTTTATAAACACTTTAAGTTTCAGACAAGCAGTGGAGCTGTAGTTCTGCCTGTGTCTGGATAGTTGCCCCACACCAAGTTCAAATACATTGAGATCTGACTCTTGGACTTCTGTGACATGGAGGTTGTCAGTGTTCTGGTGAGTTGATGGTGGTGTGAGCCTGCCCGAATGGAATTGGTGACTTTTTTAAGTGGTTTTAATCAACAGATGGACGGAGATTGAAAATGGGGATGGAGATAGGGGATCGGGAGTATTTTCTTAAAATAGGAGACAGCAGCGTTTTGCATGTGGATGAGAGCTCCTGCAGAGAACCCGCTTCTGCACCTTAGCCCGAACTTGCATGGGGATTGTCTAAGGCTGCGTATGTTTTCACATTTTCTCCCATTAATCTCTCCGTAATCTGCTAGGCTTCCTTACAATATATTTTTCTTCTCTAGCCGTAGATGCTGTCTGGATTCATTTCTGGATATCTCTTTCTTCCTCTATTTTTAGTATAAACTCAGCTTGATAAATCAATAAGTACCCATGTAGCCTGCATATCCTGGATGTGTGCTCCTTTCTCTGCCAGAAGACCAACATTTCAGTATCTTAAGCCACAGCCTGGAAAAATCAAATGCCACTCTATAATACTACTTGTAGATAGTTCTATCTAATCTATTATCTATCTATCTATCTATCTATCTATCTATCTATCTATCTATCTATCTATCTATCTATCTATCTATTATACTATCATGCTATCTGTCTGTCATCTATTCTCTGTGTAATAGCCTTGGCTGTTCTGGACCTCGCTCTGTAGCCCAGGCTGGCCTCAGAACTCCATCTGTCTCTGCCTCCTGACTGTTGGGATTAAAGGTGTGTGCTGCCATGCACAGCTCTTATATTTATCTATCATCAATCTACCTGTCTGTTATCTATCTTCACCTATCTATATCTACTCATCCATGTCTGTTTACCTATACGTCTATTTACAAGCCTGTTTGTGTGGTGGTATTGTGTTCCCCAAAATATTGTGCGCCCTAATAAATTGATCTGGGGTCAGAGAAACAGACAGCCACTAGATACAGAGGCTAGAAAATGGTGGCACTCACGCCTTTAATCCTAGCATTCCAGAGACAGAAATCCCTCTGGATCTCTGTGAGTTCCAGGCCACATTGGAAACAGCCAGGCATGGTGACACATGCCTTTAATCCCAGAAAGTGAGCCTTTAATCCAGGGAGTGGTGGTAGAAAGCAGAAAGGTATATAGGCGTGAGGACCAGAAACTAGAAGCATTTTGGCTGGTTAAGCTTTCAAGTTTCTAGCAACAGTTCAGCTGAGATTCATTCCAGATATGAGACACAGAGGTTTCCAGTCTGAGGAAACAGGATTAGCTGAGAAACTGGCAAGGTGAGGTGGCTGTGGCCTGTTCTGTCTCTCTGATCTTCCAGTGTTCACCCCAATACCTGCTCAGGTTTGATTTTATTAATAAGAACTTTTAAGATTCATGCTTCATGTTTGTTTTTCTGAAAAGAGTCCAAACTTCTGTTATGCTGGCCTGGATATGAATCTCAGACTCACAGATGACTACTTAAGTGAGACATGATTTCTCTAAATGGGGGCAAACCCAGGCACACCTTAGTAGTGTTGCTATGGAGAAATCAAATGAAGGAAAAAAGTGAAATTCTCTAACGGGTCTTATTTACATACCGTAGCAAAAGGTTTCTACTCATTGGCAGCATCATATAGCTTTGGCTTTCTAAAATATGACTGCCCCCTCCATGTTTCTAACTACTGATGCATGGGGGTGACTGTTCAGCAATCAGTACTTTTTTTCCAAATGGAATGCCGCCTTTACCGATGTAATGAATGCCACGGGGAGGTGTAACAACCTGAAGTGTGTGTTTTCTGGTGACCTTCCCAGATTCATGTCCTACCATAGGCAGTGAGATAACTCTATTTGCAGAATGTGCCTTTAGAACTCTAGACTGTAAATGAAGGAGCAATCACTCCTGTTATTTTTAGTTTCTCTCTCACAAAGCACAGAGCCGGGTTCAAAGAGCATAAAGATCACCATTAAACATATGCAACCAGTAGCATCAGTCCCAAATTCCTTCAAGGAAGAAACTCGGAAGGCTTAAATGACATGGAAAAGAACTTGTTCTCTCTTTGTTCTCCTCAAAACAGCCTCTGGCAGATTAACCAGCGTGTCAATGGTGGTGGTGGTGGTTAGTAGGTTGGGTAGTTGTGGTGGTTTGAATAAGAATGGCTCCCACAGGCTCATATATTTGAATACTTAGTCATCAGGGAGTGGAACTGTTTAAGAAGATTAGGCGGTGTGGTCTTGGGGAAGGTGCGTCATTAGGGGTAGGCTTTGATGTTTCCAAAAGTCCAAGCCTGCCCCAGTCTCTCTCTCTCTCTCTCTCTCTCTCTCTCTCTCTCTCTCTCTCTCTGTGTCTTCCTGCCTGTTGTCATGCTCCCTCCCTGTCATAATGATAATGGACTAAATCCTTGAAACCGTAAACAAGACTCTAATTAAATACTTTAATTATTTAATGTATTGGTCATAACGCATCCTCACAGCAATAGAACAGTGACTAATATAACAGTCATGCCTATCTCATCTCTGTCCACCTTAAACTTCCCTCACAGCTTGCCTTCCAGCTGGGAAGGTCTCAGCGTCATTTTTAAGCCCATGTTGCAGCTGACTGTTATGGGTCAGTTGGTAATTGTATGCAAATACAACTTAATTTTGTATTACTAAGGTAAAAACATTCCTTCTTGGGGCTGGAGAAATGGCTCAGCAGTCAAGAGTACACACTGCTGTAATAGTGGACCAGCACAGCGGATGGTTCACAGTTGCCTGTAACTCTAGCCCAGGACACCTAGTGCCCCCAGCCTCCATGGACACCTGCACTCACACACACATTACCCCCACACAGCAAACACACACACACACACACAACACACACACACACACACACCTAGTGTCAGCCTCCATGGACACCTGCACTCACACACACATTACCCCCACACAGAAACACACACACACACACACACACAAACACACACACACACACCTAGTGCCCCCAGCCTCCATGGACACCTGCACTCACACACACATTACCCCCACACAGACACACACACACAGACACACCACACACACACACACACACACACACACACACTTGGAAACAGTAAAACTAAATAATTAAAAAAGACCTAGATAACTTTATCAGAACACACAGGAAACACTCGGTGGCTCCTTGATTTATTTTTGTTGTCCAGGATGCTATCAACGAAGTATAAACCACCCCCTCCTGAGAAGGTCCTTCTGGTGTCAGTTGTACCTTTACCATCTCCCACACCACAGCTTTCCCCAGAGAGGTCGGGCAAGACAACTCTTATCTCACCAATGTCACAACATCTTGGTCAATTTTTTTTGCTACGTTTTTTTTTTTTTTTTTCTTTCTCTTTTGATAGGTCTTTTCTATGCAGCCCAGGCTGACCTTGACCTCATGATTCCCCTGCCTCACTCCACTGAGTTCTGAAATGACTGGTGCATGCCACCCTCCCTGCTACAACTCTTGGTTTTAGTCAATGGGACAAAAGCCATTTTGGAATCATTCCTGTTGGTGACAGAAAGTCTTTTTTCTAGTCCTGTTAACGTTTCCCCCTCTCAGTTAACTCTCCTGACATTTCTAAAATGTTAATATCATTTTTCTCTTGAGAATGATTAATAATTGAAAATAAAAGTTTACAAAACAAAACAGTCAAGTGGAGAGGGACTAGGAGAGAGCTACCCCTTAACTATAACAATGGCTTTCATGAAGAGGATTTCAAGTCGGTTGGTTTTCCTGGCAAAGGGTACAGAGGCAAGCACAGCATGAAACTCTGGGTCTTTTTGAAAAAGGGGTTGGAGTTCTTAGGCACCGATGGATGTCAGAGATGAGCTAAAAACAAACACTTCCACATGGAAGGAGCAGTGGCATTTAATAAAGTGATTAAGCAGTGACATTAAATGAATTCTCAGGCTATTTTAAAGTGATTAATGTGGGTGGATGGAGGTCCGGACTCACTGGGGAAAGATAAAGAGGATGTTTTTCTTGATTAAAATTATCAGCAATGATTCTCAGAGGGCACTTTTGTTTGATTGTCCTGGGTGGTAAAACAACGTCGATTATTAAGAAAGTTTTCTCCTCCAGGAAGCTGAGGCAGGAAGATCACAGGTTCAAGGTCAGCCTGAGGTAAGACCTAGTCTCTAACAACAAAACCCCTCTTCCCCATTGAGGTAGAAAGTCCCTTTGACCTCTGAAAGAACGAAACTATTTATGAGCAGATTCTGAGTGTTTTGGGAACTGTTTTAGAGGCGGTCTTAATTACTCCGCGTCTTTCTGTCTTATCTCCTAGTGGCTTTTCACTACAGCTCCACTGTCCTCTCAAAAACACAATGGTTAAGCACCTACTTCCAGGATAATTGGGGGAGATTCAATGCAGTACTTCATGCAAGGGCTCAGCAAAAAAAGCCCAACACACGGTGATTGTAAAACATGTAAGACAGCATGGTCTATCATTTACTTCTGTCTTTACCTTACTACACGCCCAGGGAGAGCAGCTCGTGTGGAATGAGCCTCTCCAGAGCTCCACCTCTGTGATCTAACCAGACCACGCCTGTGTAAGGAAGTACACCTTGTGTTCACCAAGCTTGTTTGTTTATGTACTACACACTGTAGGTATATGATAGAAACTTGTTTCAATGAATCTGACCTGGATAGAATTTATAGGTGAATGAAAGAGGAATAAATCCCGTTCAGTTTGAAAAAAAAAAAAAAAAAAAAATTGCCTCTAGAGAAAGAAGTGTCTAAATCTGTTTCTGTTTTAGATGGGTATGAATAAGGCAGAAAGGACATTTAACTCATAGTTTTGGTGAGTAGGAAGTCCAAGAGCTTAGTCCCATTACCCACTTGGTTTCCTGTGAGGGTTTCATGCTGTCTCATAACATAGTAAAAGGAAAGATTATGAGAGCAGACTTGCTTTATAATAACCTGTTCTTGTGATAATGAAACTCACTCCTATGAGAATGTCATGAATCCCTCTTATAGACCTCAGCTATTAAAGGACCCACCTCCAACATTGCCAGAAACGACAATTGAATCTCACCATGAGCTTTGGAGAGGATGAACCATATTCAAACCCTACCAAAAGGTAAATGGAATGACAGTTTTGGAAGGTGAGTTGGGATTATCTGGTCCAAGTTCCTACTTGAAGAAGGAACACAGCCTCAGTTCTCATCCACATTGTCCTTTGTCTCTCCTTTAACAATAGGACTAGGAGGCCAAATGGATCTGAGCTAACTGTAGAGGAGAAAACTCAGGTCAGAGCTCTTTCTTGAATTGTTCATTCCAAAGCCATGGGAGGGGTCCTAAATAATCATTAAGTAGTGCTAATTACTAAATAATCAAATAATTTAGAAAAATGTAAATGCATATAATACCTTTACATACTTTATTTATATATTTGTGTACAAATAATTTAAGAATATACAGGACTACATTTTCTATCTTTTTATACATTTTACTTCTTTTTCAGTTCTCAGATTTTATGGACACAACTGTTTTTCTAAGAAACACTGCTTATGGAAGTCCTAGGATCTATGCTTAACAAAACGTTGTGTCTACCTTCGAACACCTTTGCTTTTCTCCATGGGACTTTGAAGACAGATGGAGAATGAAAACTCAGACCTCTTTTACAACCTCCTGAACACTGGGTACTATGGTAGGAATGACTCTGGCTCTTTCAGCTCCATGTTGACACATTCCTGTATTGAAACCCAATCACCAATTTGACAGGATTTGAAGATGATTGTGTCATAAGGGGAAGACCCTTGTGAATGGGATTAGTAGCCGTAGGAACATAGCTATAGATCCCAATCTGGTGAAAGGTCCTGCTGAGTGCTGTCCTCGGTGTACCCTGAACCTGGATGTGGTCCTCTGCCTTCCTTTGCGTTTTCCAAGATGGAGTCTAGAGGATGTGCCAGGCAATTGTGTTTAAACTGGTCTGTCCGGAGAAAGTTCCGGGAAAGGGCTGTTTTGTTTATTGTTTAGCATGTGCTTACTAGCATTTATTTACATATTTTTCCGATCGTGTTTTTCTGAACTCAAACAACCTTCCTTAGATTGCTTTCTTTGTTACATCTGTGTATTGAAACTGGAGCACATTGAAACTGAAGTGAAGTTGTCTACAGCATTAGACTGTAGTTCACCCCATTCTTGAAGGTCCTCAAATCCTGGGTCCAGCAGACAGCTCTGCATAGACTGATGAAAGTTGACAGTACCCTTCTAAAAAGAGGTGCCAGGAAGCTTGCTGGTCTCTCTGCCCTGTGGAGAACAAGTGAGAAAGCAGTGTCTCCAAGGAGCCAGACAATTAATGTGGTAGCATCTTGATCTCAGACGTCTCAGCCTCCAGAACTGTGAGGAAAAAACCTTCTTATTGTGTGTAAGCTAGCCAGTCTATGGTACTTTGTTATAGCAGCCCAAACAGGTAAAAAAAAAAAAAAAAAAAAAGACTTAGATATGAAGCGGCAGGCATTCTCAGGACTATTTTATACATTTGTGGTAAAAACAGGAAACAAAGAGATTCAGAAGTCCCTTAAGTATTCGAGCCAAGACAGAGAGGACATGGCTGAATAGAGAAGAGTCCAGCCTGCCAACATCAAACACCCAACAGACGGCTCACTTGGCGTCAACATCATTTTCTTTTTCTTTTTCTTTTTTTTTTTTTTGTCTCTCACATGAAATTCCTCCCCCCTGCTCTGTCTCCTAGTGTGAAAAGAGAGAGCTACTTAACAATCAAGACCATTTCAAGGCCAAGACAACCAATTAACAGTAACACTTTCCCCAAATTGCAAACATCCCCCCTCCATTGCAAACTTTTTAATCCAGGGGACAGACTTCCACATCCCTCCCTAGTAGAGCTTGGCCTCCATCCACCAACATCAATCACTCCAGGATGGCCTGAGACCCTATGTAGTGTCACTGCCTAATCCCTTTATTAAAGGTCATTGGTCCTTGACTGTGGAGATGAGTTTTGTTTCCCATTCCCACCCATCTGTCCCACAGTCTGAGTCTAAAAACATTTATTCTCTCATCAAGGACAATTGAAGACCTCTGTTGAGCCCCAAGTCTTTGAAACCTCACTGAGGTCCAAGGCATTTCGGTCAAGGTGCTAGAGTGTGGTGTCCACAGACTCCACAAAAATGCATTCATCACTGGACCTTGAATGGTTTTCCACTCTCCTAGGCAGAGGTTGGAATATGGAAACACAGCTCTTTGCAAACTATCACTTTGAGAAGGCATTCAATTTGTGACCTTCCTTGAGAGAGCACTATCCTGAACCATAGCTGGAGAGAGGGACCAGGAACAAGCTTTCCCACTGGCCAAGAGTTGGAGACTGGTGATAAAAAAAAAAAAAAAAAAGGCAAGGACTTTTGTGGCTAAGGATCTTATATGTAAAGAGAGGCGTGTAAACAAAGGAGTAAATGGAAGTTTGTGAAGTCCCAGGAACTCGGTGCAATACAGTTTGGAGCTGCAAAACTTGTCTGGGGACACTGGAGGAGAGGAAGGGTTCACTGAGTAGTGGCTCCGGAGGACCACCTGGTGTTCTGGTGGATGGGGAGGAGCTTCTCACATGGCATCCCTGAAACTGTGCTTGGGACGGGGCTGTGGTGGGAAGCCACTGGCTGGACCGGTGTGCTTTTCAGAGCTTGCCTGTCATGAGTACTAGGAAGGCGTGCACGCGTGTGTGTGCAGGTTACCGTGTGGTGTGTGCTTGGGAGCTTCTCTCTGCGCACATATCGGAGGCTGTCTGCAAGGCAATGAGGCTTATTTAACATTCACTGTGGGACAAATAAGAGAAAATTAAAAGAGCAATTTTAGGAGGGAATAATTGTTTTCCATACACTATAATTACAACTGCCTGTAAATGCTGCTATCATAAACGAATCTGCCGTTTAGAGTTCTCTTAAATTCTTTCCGTAATGAACACTTGCTGAAGGCGGGAGACCTCGGCGACGCTCCAGCCGGGGAAGCTGGGCCTGCACTGACCCCTGGCGTCCGCCTTGGGCAGAGACCTCCCACCGCAGGCACAACGCCTGGAGCTGGGCTGGGAGTACTGCCTTGTCCT
>NW_023504863.1:0-23261 GCF_004664715.2 Peromyscus leucopus | reverse complement strand
GAATAATGTTAAAATCGAGACTTCATCTTGGTGGATTTTTCCTGTGATAAACATGTAATGCCCATCCTGATGTCTTTTGATTCCTTTTAGTTTGAAGTCTATTTTATTAGATATTAGGATAGCTACACCAGCTTCTTTCTTAGGTGCATTTGCTTGGGAAGCCTTTTCCCAGCCCTTTACTCGGAGGTAGTGTCTGTCTTTGAAGTTAAGGTGTGTTTCTTGTATGCTACAGATGGATGAGTCCTGTTTTCTTATCCATTCTGTTAGCCTTTGTCTTTTTATAGGTGAGTTGAGACCATTGATATTGATGGATATTAATGACCAGTGATTGTTAATTCCTGTTATTTTTTGTGGTTGTGTTGTGTTGTCCTCTTTGGTGTATGTTGGTGTGGGATTATTCTTCTAATATATTCCATTGCTTAGATCTCTTTTCATACCAGTGACATGCTGGTTTCAGCGCCCACCATAGCTCAGAAGTTCAGTTGGAAATAAGACATCGCTACACCTTTAGCACTGTTCTTTTTGCTATGGGTTGATTAGGATAACCAGGGGCTTTTACGTTTCCATTCACATTTGGGTTTGTTTGTTTTTTTTCTATTTCCTTAAAGATTACTTTTTGGAGTCTTGACAGTAATTTCATTGAATGTGTAGCCCTTTTCAATAATATGTATATTTTAACAATATTTATTTTGCTGATTCAAGAGAATAGGTTTTTTGCCTAACTTCTAATGTCTTATCCATTTTCTTCCCTCAAAGTTGTGAAGGTTTCATTGTGGGAGTCTTACACCTCTTTGCTTAGCTGACTGTTGCATTGAAACAGTCTACACTCACCTAGAGATAGTTTCAGTGAGGTCTTGTCAACATTGGGTTGTCCTGTGTGCATGTCTGTGGGAGGCTGTCTTAATGAGGTGAATAGATGTGGGAAGTCCCAGACACTATAGGCAGCACCCTTTCCTCTGCAGGGAGCCCTGAACTGTATGAGTGAGAAATCAGCCTGAGTACAACCAGATGAGCAGTGAGAGGGTATGCCTTTGTTACTTTCTGCTCTTGACTATGGTGTGGTGTAACACTGCTCCAAGCTCCTGTAACTGTGACTACAGCACAGTTAATGGTTATTTCTTGGAAATGTGAGTTAAAATAAACTTTTTCTCCTTTAGGTTTTTTTTTTTGGTCAGGATATTTTATCACACAACTAGGAAAGAATATAGGACAGGCACATTTGTAGGTATTTACTTTGAATGGCACTGCATTCTAAAATTCCCTCTCAGTGTGTTCCTTACAGGTGTATGGAGATGTTGCTTTTTTTTTTTAATGTTCTGTCTCACATTCTAATACTTTTCTAATAGAGTGTCTTTGATCTAAGAGTTTTCTGGTAGAGTCTGTTTTAATTATCATCTTTAGACAGGGATAACTTGATTTCTTCCTGTGTTATTTGTAGCATATTTCTTTTTATGCTGTTTTTCTTAACTAAAAATTCAGGCAACTCTAGTACTTAATTTTTGGTTGCTGTGATAAAGTTCTCTGACAAGAAACAAGTTAGGGAAGAAGGGGTTTATTTTGGTTTAAAGTTCAGAGTGTCAGAGTCATCACAGCAGGGAAAAGATGGTAACAGGCAAGGACGACACAGCAGCAGGGACAGGAAGCTGACTGGGCACATGTTCATCCACACGCATGGAGCAGGAACAGGAACATGTTCATCCACACGCAGGGAGCAGAGACGAGAACATGTTCATCCACACACATGGAGCAGGAACAGGAACATGTTCATCCACACGCATGGATCAGGGACAGGAACATGTTCATCCACACACATGGAGCAGGGACAGGAACATGTTCATCCACACGCATGGAGCAGGGACAGGAACATGTTCATCCACACGCATGGAGCAGGGACAGGAACATGTTCATCCACACGCATGGAGCAGGAACAGGAACATGTTCATCCACACACATGGAGCAGGAACAGGAACATGTTCATCCACACGCATGGAGCAGGGACAGGAACATGTTCATCCACACACATGGAGCAGGAACAGGAACATGTTCATCCACACGCATGGAGCAGGGACAAGAACATGTTCATCCACACGCATGGAGCAGGGACAGGAACATGTTCATCCACATGCAGGGACAGGAACATGTTCATCCACACACATGGAACAGGGACAGGAAGCTGACTGGGCACATGTTCACACACACATATGGAGCAGAGAAGGGAAACATGATGTGGGACCAAGCTTTTAAACCTCAAAGCCTCTGGGAAGGATGCCTTTCACCCAGCAATGCATCACCGTCTAAGGCAGTGATTCTCAACCTCTGGGTCCCAACCCCACCCACTGGGATCACACATCAGATACCCTGAATACCAAATATTTACATTACAACTCATAACAACAGCAAAATCATAGATATGAAATAGCTATGAAAATAATATTATGGTTGTGGATCACCACACATGAGGAACTGTATTAAAGGGTCACCACCTTAGGAAGCTGGAGCACCACTGTCTTTAAGTTTCCATAGCCTTCACAAACATCTCCACAAACTGGGGACCAAGTGCTCAAATGCACAAGCCTGTGGGAGACATTTCTTACACTCTGTTACCACAGGCACCCCATGGAAAAGCTCTCAGCACATAGACACACTCAGGCCTGGTGAAGAAGAGACAATTTCCTTTCTTCGTCTCACTTTAAGGTTGTGTGGGAGGCAGCCGAGGGTGTGTGTGTCCTAGAGTAGAGGGTAGCAGGCCTCTTCAGTGCCCCAGTTTTAAAAGATCACAAAAAGGAGAATTGGTATTTGCAATTAATTTAATGAAGTAGAAAGAAATGCCTTTGAGGTTCCAACAATTGTCTTGCACTTTATAGGTAGAAAGATAAAATCAAGAAAGCAAAGTTATGATTTGTGATATCAGCTGCTGGCCTGTGACCATCAGTCCTGTGAGCCAAAGATCTCAAGGCTGTTCAGGCCTCCTCTGGGCAGTCTTCACTGTTGTATATTGCTTCCTGAAAAGCAAATGAGGAAGTGACTCAAATTTTGAACTTTTACTTAAAGCCCAATATTGAAAAGAAAAAGATTTTCTTGGGGTTTTTTTCCGTTATTATTTTTCAATATTTTCAATTACTATTCGATATTTCAGAAAGTTCCAGGAGAAAAATCTGGCTAGGTACATGTTTAAGAGACAAGGAGTCATGAAACCAACAGTTTTGAGATCTTTCTCCTAAGACTCCCCCTTGATTACCTCTCCCCTCGGATTTCCAAATTCCCTGAGCTGTTGCCATGGGAACTCACTCTATCCATTCTGAAGCTAGAGGTGCCTGTGGTTGAAGGCTTTTGATGACCCTTATTTGAACTGCTCTGCTAGTATTCTCTCAACACTTGCACAATTGAATCCTTGCTTAAGAGAAAGTGGGTGACTTTGAAAAATTCCTCAATGATCTAAAAAAATGGGATATATTAGAACCAAGTAGAAAGCCCATAAGAGTACTGTTAGGACCCATGTATTACTGTGGTTTTAGCTAAAACTGGGCATATTCCTAAGGTTTGGCACATGTGGGATGCTTAAAAGAAAACAGGGGACATTTTAGATAAATTTTTGGAGCTATATGTTTATACTTGAAAGGAATATAAATTATTCCATTGACTTGTTGTTATTGTTGTTTTTCTTCTCTTTGGTTGTTTGACACAGGGTTTCTCTGTAGCTTTGGAACCTGTGCCAGAACTTGTTCTGTAGACCAGGCTGGCCTTGAACTCACAGAGATCCTCCTGCCACTGCCTCCTGAGTGCTGGGATTAAAGGCCTGCACCACCACTACCTGGGTGACTTGGTTTTTGTTTGTTTGCTTGTTTGTTTGTTTGTTTGTTTGTTTTTAAGAGACAGTTAGTCATGATGTTCTTAAAATTCTGGTCTTCTCCACTTGTTCTTTATTGCTGCAAATGAAAGGGTCCATGATCACCAACACAAAGCAGGACTTCCTGAGAATCAAGTGTCTTTTTCTCTGATTAAAAATTTGAGTTGTTGTGCTCGCTTCGGCAGTACATATACTAAAATTGGAACGATACAGAGAAGATTAGCATGGCCCCTGCGCAAGGATGACACGCAAACTCGTGAAGCATTCCATATTAAAAAAAAAAATTTGAGTTGTTTCTCTATGTCATGATGTGCTTATGTATGTGTGTGTTCGTGTGTGTGTGTGTGTGTGTGTGTGTGTGTGTATGTGTGTGCCTGCACCTGTATTTGTGTGACGTGGAAGTAATGGATAAGAGAGTGATCTCTGGGTGAGCTCCTTCATTTTTGTTTTTCTTTCATTATTTTAAAGTCTTCAAAATAAGATGGAATATCAACTGTGTCTTTCAATGGCTTTCTTGAACAAAATGTCACCACTAAATCATACTATATCATTCAAAAATAGTACATAGATAGGTTTTGCTTTGACCTTATTAGTCACAAAGTTGGAACCTGGTTTTTCCTCTTTAGTGGAAATATATATATATATATATATATATATATATATATATATATATCTCGTTATATAGTTATATAATACAAAAAAAGGGGAAATCAATAATTACCACCATCACTTGCACATTTTTCAAAGTTTCTTCACTCTGGTCCAGGAAACACTGTTTGAACTTGGTCACAGCCTCTTTATAATAGGGAAAAGTTACAGCTTCTTTTATGGTGGCATGATAATCAACCACAGAAACAGATGGGTCAATTGTTCTTTCAATAATATTATCCAACATGCTGCAGCCAGAAGAACCTGGAAAGACACGGCATTCATGGCTGGAGGTTTGAACTTATTAGGGGTCACCTCTCATGATAATCACATTCTCGAGTGCAAGAGGAAACACAGATTAGCAAAGGTCTTGAGGCACTGCCAAATCTGGGACAGAAAACGCAGGCTGTGAGATTCCACTTAGAAACCGCCAACTGCCCCTGACACCCCAGCACCAGCACAAAGAAGCCGAACCCCACACAGCCTTCACTGACAAGGATGCTGAGGAGACGGCAGGCCGATGTGCTGGGCAAGGGCGGCGTTTGGGGCTCGGTCTCGTCAACGCCTGCCGCATTTTGTCACTATTTTGAGAACATCGTGGGATATGTTCAAACGTCCTCTAACGATTACATACTATATATATCACATAATATATATCCACATATTATCCACTTTGCTGTTATCTGGACCGTCTGCATTCCAAAGCCACTTAAACAGAAACTCCAGTACTTGAAGTGACCCCATGCAGAAAATGGATGCAGACTGCAAGATCCCTTTAGGTCCTGAAAATTTGTCCCTAACATGCCAACAAGGGAAGTCAAACTCCACACAACCTTTGCCAGCGATGACACGCAAGAAATGAGAAGTTTTATTCTGATGGGACACAGTGAACAGTTGTTTTTCTGTTTTCTAGCCATGATCTATCTCATGCAGTGCTATTTTGTGAACGCCGCAAAGTATTTTAAAAGTTTATAAATATTGCATCCAGATTGGCACCATTAACTCTATCGTCTGCTCAAAAAGTATCATAAAATATAAATGCTTGCACTTGAAGTGATGTCATTTGGTCAACCAGTGGAAGAGAGAGTCAGGAAGTAGGTTCAAATGAACTAGTTTTACCTAAGCCTAAGCCTAACCCTGATTTTACTATGAAGTTAACTGAGAACTCCACTTTCTTGTCATGTTGCACCAACCTCTCAGATAAGTGATGTAGAACATAAACAATGCAAATTATACAAAGGCTATTACACATGTGACATGTTTGTACTGACTACATTCTCAGGGACAAAGCTTACTTCGGTCCTTACTTCAAGTGGACTCGGGGGATATGAACTGTCCTCCCCACCAGCAGGACTAGGAAGTAAATGGCCCGACGAAAAGGGGTCAGAACTGCCTTCTACAAGTCTGTTTTGTGGCTCTCATACTGTTTAATCCTAGGTCACATGGTACAATTTGAGAAGTAACTCCTTCCACAGTTAATGAGATTCATGAGTACAATTTCAGGAACCCCACTTAGGTCCAGTGTCTTTTATATCCTCCCCATTTCCTGTAAAATCTCTCATATCCAAATCCAAGACCTGCCATGGATCTCAGGAGAACTGTTATCACCATGGGCCGTCCTGCATGGTAATGATACATCACATGCGGCTCCAGCACTGGGACCAAACCCACATCAGTGGTACCTCTTTGATTGTCTGAATTAGTGTTGAGTTTTAGGGCTATTGCATCAGACACTTTGTACCACTGTTGACACGTGCTGGGTCTCAGGCACTAGGACTTCTTCCTGTAGAACAGAAGCAATGTGTGGTCCAAAAGCAGCCCACCCTTCCCCACAACTCACCACTGGCATAGCAGCAAATGGGGATGGCGGCCAGCATGAAGACCACTGCCAGCTTCATGTTGAGGCAGCCCTTGTGGGTTGGTCTTTGATACGAGATGGAGATCAGGGAACTTTCTGGAGTTGAGACCTCAGCACTCCTCTATTTATTTCTTGGGCAGCCACCTTAGTGTCATGCAGGAAGTAAGAACACCAAGTCAGAGGAGCAGCATGGCATTGTACCCGACAACATGAGAGAACAGGAAACAGAGTCAAGGAAGCCTATAATTCGTTTGTATAAGACAAGGAAACAAATTCATGAGAACCAGACTCTGAGAATTAAAGTATGATGTATGACAGTAGGTTACTTTCCTGAAGAGATTCCAAAAATAATGCAGGTAACTTTCCCGAAGAGCTTCCAAAATTAATGCAGATTGCAGCACTATAGTTTGACTTTTTAAAAGATATTCTCTTCCTCATTTATACCTCCTTTCCTTCATTTTCCCTCTTCAGCTTCTTTGTCTTCTTCTTCTTCATCTTCCCACTCCCTTCATTTTTTCTTTTTTCTCCTCCATCTTTCTTCGTTCATGTCCTTCTCTTGTTCTTTATCTTTTACTTTCCAATTTTTGTGTGTGTGTGTATATATATGTATATATAAGGATATATATACATATACAAATATATATATATATTTATTAAAGGGTGTGATGGGGAAACAGACTCACTAATTCAAAGCAGCGTAGACCTGCTACAGACCCGCTGCTGATCCAGCTTCCATTCTCCTCAAGGTTGGTGGGGACCAACTGCAAGCCGCTGTCCTCTGCCTGACCCTGTATCCTGGCTCCAAGAGAAATCGACCCCTCTCTCCTTAAGCGATCACGTACTCAGACAAGACCTCGCCCACAGAGTCAAATACACCAAAAGCCAATGGTTAAGTGGAATGAATTCCCACAATACCACCGATATAGACTGTGAGGGTCTCCAACTCTTAGAGACCTGCCTGCCTCTGCCTCCTAAATGATGGTATTAATGGTGTGCACCACCAGGCCCAACTCTACTTGAAGATTTATTTAATTTTATTCTTTAATTTTTGTCATCCATTTTTATTCTATAAACATTTTTATTATCTACATACTCATGGCTTTGGTTTTAATAGTTATCTGATGTTCTACAGTATAGAGAACATATTTTAAATGTACTTGCATGCTTCTAGTTTTTAACTACTATAAGTATGATGTATTCAAATATCTTTGTACTCAAAATGTTATTCTCCTTGTCCATTAAATCTTGCTGTCCCTTGATTCCAAGATTTCTTTTTTTTATTAAGAAAATCTCTTCATTCATTTTACACACCAACCAAATATCCCCCTCTTTTCTCCTCCCACCCCCCAGCCTCCTCTTCCCAAACCACCTGCCCACTACCCTCAATGAGAAGGCAAGGCCTCCCAGGGGGAGGCACATCCAGTAGAGGCAAGTCCAAGCCCTTCCCCTGCCTCAAGGCTGCACAAGGTGTCCCATCATAGATAGTGGGCTCCAAAAAGCCCACTCATTCACCAGGGATGGATTCTGATTCTACCGCCAGGGGGGTCTCCAAGCAGATCAAGCTACACAATTGTCTCACTTTGCAGAGGCCTAGTCCAGTCCCATGCAGGCTCCACAGCCATTGATCCAACTTGCATGAGTTCCCACTAGTTTGGTTTGGTTGTCTCTTCAGGTTTCCCCATCATGATCCTGATGCACTTGCTCCTAGAATCCCTCTTCTCTCTCTTTGACTGGACTCCTGGAGTTCAGCCTGGTGTTTGGCTGTGGATCTCTGCATCTGCTTCCATCAGTCACTGGAGAAAAGTTCTGTGATGACAATTAGGGTATTCACCGATTTGATCACTGGGGTAAGCCAGTTCCGTTCAGGCACCCTCTCCACTATTTCTACTAGTCCAATCTTGGGTCATCCTCGGGGATTCCTGGCAACTTCCAGAGCACCAGGTTTCTCTCTATCCCCATGATATCTCTCTATCATGGTATCTCTTTCATTGATTTCGCACTCCATCCCTGTTCCAGCTTGACCATCCCATTCTTTTCCAATTTTAAGCAGCTTCATTTTGTTTACACCTGTTTCTGATGGTTCCAGTGGCTAGGGCCAGTGCATGACCACACACCCTTTTGCAAGGTTTTCCTGTTGACCCTCTTCTTTGAGGAATTCCAGAGGAAGCTTATTACCTTTTGATCCTCACTGAAGAGTCTTATGAAAAGTCATTTCATTACATTAACATTCATTGTTCATTCCAGACAGCTAAACATAGTTTCCCTCTGTGTTAAAAGTTTAGGGTGTCACTTTTTCTGAATCAGAGGACACTGTCAACTATTAGGGCTCCTTGCTGCTTTATGGGAGGGAGGAATGATGGGTGTATGGTGACTGACTGTGTGACTCATGCAGAAGTGACTTCAGATCCTGGGGACAACATCTGCTCATGACTTACCCTAGAGCAGCTATCATGGCTCTCTGAGCTTCCTTTTTATGGTAAAGTGAGTATAGATAAAATTCTGCTGAAGTGGCCTGGGCGCGCGCATTGGCTCTGGGCTGCGGCCGGCTCGGCGACGCTCCTCGGGCAGCTCACTGCATGGTCGTCTGGTGCCCCCGCCGCCTGCATCGCCGCCGCCGCCGCCGCCGCCCCGCGACGCCCACCGCCGCCTGCCCTGCCGCCGCCGCCGCCGCCTGCGCCGCCTCGGGACCGGCTGTATGATTAGGCCACAATCTTCAATGAGTAGACATATTCCTCAGTTCTGTGGTGTTCTTGGTCACACATTTATGGAGTTTCTGAAGGGCAGTGGAGATTACTGCCAGGCACAGCACGACCTCTATGCAGACAAGTGAACTGTAGAAATTCATTACTACTCCACCAAGAAGCCCCCATAAGAGTGGATAACCTGGACACAGACGTGTTGAATTGAAATCTGCAGAGCATTTGACAAGAGCTCAGACCTGGATGGGGTAAACCTCAGTGCACTTCCTTTGTATTGCCTCAGTATTACTGGATTGAAGAATCACTGCTTCTTGTTAGGAGGTTCATTTCATTGCCCATTTCTCCCAAGTTCATACTCAAAGCACTGAGATTTCAAGTGGAGTATATTGAATATTGAAGTAGACTTCAGGTTGTTTTTTGTTTTGTTTTGGTTTTTTTTTTTTGCATCATTTCTGTATTCAATTTTTTAATTCTTTCATAACCCTATTGGGTGTTTTTTAAAACTAAATTAACATGGCTCGAATGAACCGCCCTGCTCCTGTGGAAGTCACATACAAGAACATGAGATTTCTTATTACACACAATCCAACCAATGCGACCTTAAACAAATTTATAGAGGAACTTAAGAAGTATGGAGTTACCACAATAGTAAGAGTATGTGAAGCAACTTACGACACTACTCTTGTGGAGAAAGAAGGCATTCATGTTCTTGATTGGCCTTTTGATGATGGTGCACCACCATCCAACCAGATTGTCGATGACTGGTTAAGTCTTGTAAAGATTAAGTTTCGTGAAGAACCTGGCTGCTGTATTGCTGTCCATTGTGTTGCAGGCCTTGGCAGAGCTCCAGTGCTTGTTGCCCTAGCATTAATTGAAGGTGGAATGAAATATGAAGATGCAGTACAGTTCATAAGACAAAAGCGGCGTGGAGCTTTTAACAGCAAGCAACTTTTGTATCTGGAGAAGTACCGTCCTAAAATGCGGCTGCGCTTCAAGGATTCCAATGGTCATAGAAACAACTGTTGTATTCAATAAAACTGGGGTGCCTGATGCCATTGCCTTGGAAGTGGAACTTCAGATGGGACGTGATTTGTCATACATAATTAACCAACGTATGGGCTTATTGAATAAGTCTACTGAAGCTTCCACAGTAATATTGAAAACCAGTTTTACCAGGCCACAAGCTTGACAGAATTGCAACCTCTATATTTGGGTTTGATCAACCTGTTTGGACAGTTAGCAAAAGATCTTTGCTGGTCAGCATTTAAAATGTGCTTATTATTTGTACCAATTCACCTTTCCTAAAATACGGTATTGAGTTATATCCTTAAATGTACCCTGTGCCAGAGTATTATTAGTATATAAGGAATTTAGAAAGATTAGGTGCCAAAAGACTCAGCACAATACCTGTATATTTTTAGCATCATACAGAACCAAAATTCCAGGAACTAAGAACACTCTAGACCTTCCATGGTTTATTCCTTCAGTCATTTCAAACACTGCAGGGCTTTTCTCTCCTTATCTGCCTGCTCACTCTGTTTACATCTCCCACACTCATACCAGTATACATCAGGTTTGCTTAGCCATCAATATTTTTTTTAGGAAGTCTTGTGCTGATTATTTAATGTCTTTGTCTTATTTTGTGCTGTTATGGGAAACCTCCATTTGAAAATCGACTTTGTTACAGAAGCACATTTCTTCAATAATGTCTCCAGACAAAAAAGCCTTATAGTTAATTTAATGTTTGCACCCAAAGGTGCAACTTAACAGGGAGGGCCTGATAAAAGAATGGGAGGAGGCTATTAAATATTTTTAGTAAAAGTTGCCTTTGTCTTGTGCAGAACATGTAGAATATGCTCTTTAATTTAGTAAATATTTTTAAAAGGTAGATACATTGTTGTAGCTAACCAATTCTTAATCAAAATTTCTGAAATTCTTGTTTTTTCCAGTACCTATCAGAATATGTTTTCCAACTTGCTTGAATTATGGTTTTCCCCTCTCTTCCCAACCTCTCTTGCAAAAAAGACGTGGGATCTGCTAATGAACTGAGCAGACATATTTTATATGCCTTTTCAGCTATGTCACTTAATGATTGGATACTTGATCATTTGCTTTATTATGTAATCGATACAATGGTGATGTGTGTTGTTAGTTCAACCATATATTTATACTGTCTGGGAATGTGTGGTTATAGTTCTGTGGGAGAAATAATTTGTCAGTGTTCACCAGCTTGTAAAAACTTAGTGCAAGAGCTTCAACATCTAAGTAAATGCGTTTGTCACTGAGGTTATTTTGCTTAAAATTAACTTATTTTGTAGAAAACAATGGATTCAGTTAATTGAATTTATGAACAAATTTGTTAGGGTTATGGGCACTACTGAATACCAAGTGCTTTTTATTATAAATTTTACTCTTTAAAGGTCTAGATAATTTTGAACCAATTGAATGTTGTGTACTGAGGGAAAACAGTTTGTAATAGATGATGACCTTGATTTTTAAGATTCAGTCCCATCAGTCAGTTTTGTGCAGTTTCCGATCCAGTTTTCTCATTTTTAAGTTAATTACATGCCTGTATATATTTTGAAATTAATTTGAACCTGAGTATTTGGCACATGATGGCTTAATAAATTTTAACTTTCAATAATCTGAAAAAAAAAAAAAAATTCTGCTGAAGTTTTATCAGGACAGCAGAAACAGCATGCAAATAACCTTTCCACATCACCTAAATAACCACTAATTTGTGGGCGTTTTCCAGTGCTGAAACTATGGACATTAGTATGACAGTCCCTCAAGTTAAAACAAAAACAAAAACAAACAATTACTGTGAAGTCCAGCTAGATCACTTGGATATATAATGGAATGGCATGCACATCCATAATTATTATAGTATTAGTCAAAATAGCCAAGCTATAGAATCAGCTGGGATGTCCATCAGAAGATAACAAGACAAATAAAATGTGGTATGTATACATAATGGAGTTTTATTCAAAGGAGGATGGAATTATGTGTCTTACATGGAAATAAATGGGCCAGGATATTATCAAGTTATACAAAATAGTTGAACTCAGAAATACAAATATCATGTTTTCTATAATATACACACTATGTATGTATGTATGTATGTAATTTGTATGACATGAAAGTAGAGGAGGAACTATTTGTAGTGAGGAAGGGAAAGGAGGGTATTGATGGGACCAAATGACCAAAGTAAAATGATGCATGTATGTGAAAGTTCATAATGAAATTCATTGTTTTGTAATCACCTAAAAATTCAGGTTAAAAGAAGCAGGCTATCACAAGAAGAAATATGCCAAAAAAACATCAAGTAGGAGTTTTCATCCATGCACCAAATATACATCTGTCTGTTGTGGAAGCCATATTTAAGGGACATCACCTATGCACTGCAACCTGTGTTGAACACACATTTAGTTTGAAGAATGCTTTGGTCCACGTCTTGTGTAGGTCACTTTTTAATTTGAGAGTCTATATAACCCTACCAATAGATGTAAGATTTCAGAGAGAGTTATGTGTGGGAAGAACAATACTTTATCAACAGGAACAGTGGCACCATGGATTGAAGACATTATCCTGTACAGAGCACAGGGCAGCATTTTGGAGAAGGTACTGTTGTCTTGAAAAAGTGGATAGTGATACCGTGGAACAAATTTGACAGTGGCTTCTAGACGGAGGAGACAGGATAGAATATACTTAAAGGAAAATTGTCACTTGCTAATATCCAAAATGGTGGAGGAGGTAGGGAGTTTGAAACCAATAGTAAGAAAGGATGTATGTGGATAGTGACACCTGAGTGAGAAGAAAACAAAATTAGTTCCAGTTAAAAAAAGAAGGAAGAAATGTGTATGTGAGCCACAGAGAGAAAACCCATTCCTAATGACCTATGAATGTTTTATTTAATGTCATAATCATTTGTGACATTTTGTTCCCCTAGATAAGCAGGAGCAGAAGCCAAAAAAGACATTGATTTATCTAAGCACGTTAAGTGTAGGCATGCATCCTTATGTGTGTACTTTTATCTCATTCTCTTGGCCAGGGTCATCCAATCCAAAGTCAACTGAGAGTGATATGTAATATTGTCTCTTTGCCCAATCCATAACTGGGCTGTTCCTGTTTCCCAAGTCTTTCCAGTGGACCTGTCTTGTTTCCAGCTGAAATAAGACCCCTTAGAATGTTCCTCACTCATATGTAAAATTCTTCATATGAGACATAGCTGTCTACAAAATAGAGACCATCTTTTCTTTACCCTGAATGCTTTCTCAGAACACATGATACAGATTTTTATGTGAAAAGTCAAATATCAATGACTCAACCCATAAAAGCCTCATTTGAAAATTTGTGAAGCCAAATGGCTCAACATAATAGTGGTGTTGATAGTTCTCCCTTTTGAAAGGTGACTCTGTTCAAACTTCCCAACAGTTCAGAGTCTGGAGAATTCTAGCATCCTTCAATGTCCCACTCGCTGGGACAAATATTTATGGATCACAGTCTAGTCTAAAGCACTGTACTCTTTAAATTCTTTCTAGGTTTTACATTGCATGAGTTTGTGTTTTGAGAGATAAATAAAATATTTGATGAGGAACAATCGTATTTATACGACCATGGGTCCCTGTAAGACTTGAGACATAAACATTTTGGGCACATAGCAGTCCTAGCCATGCTTAATAGAATGAAGTAATATTGCGTGTGAGACATTTTTTCCCAATGATTCATTCAGTGTCAAAAACGTACATGCATATAAAAGAAAGCATTATCATACTTAAATGGTATCTTCAGGTTTTCTGATTAGAAGTTCCAGATATGTATTTGTTTCACAGTATTTGGAATCATGATAAACCACATTTTATTACTGCATCTTGCTCTGTGTTCCTGTAAGCCTGGTCCACACTTACCTACCAGGCATCATAGATCTTCCTCATACATGCCTTTGTGGATGAACTTCTTCTTCATTAGAGAGATACAGAGTTCACAAACCATGCTTTTGGTGCTTACTCAGGCCAGATATTTCAGGAGATACATCTGGACATTGACACTCTTGAATGACATTAAGATGTCTGTTGTTGAAGTCATAGAGACCTTCCCTTCAAAGATCATCTTTGCATTCATATCAATCCTGGCATGTGTGTTTCTTAGCTATGGTGTTTATTGTTTAGACCGTCTCTATCATATCCAACACTGGCCATCCTTTGGTATCTAAAGGCACGGGTCTCCATTCTGTAAGTTATTTAACCCAGGCCAGCCCATCTACACCACACAGGAAGAATCTCCATGTCTATTACGTCCCTCTTTAACTCAGAGATCCAGCCTGACAACCACACACATGTCCTCAAGGTTATTCCTGTTGTATTATCTTACAGATGGTTGGGTCTCCCATTTGTGTGAATTCATGTAGGCACCAGGGCTTGGGGTGATTTTGAAAGAATATAAGAATCCTCTCAGAAAGGGTTAGCCTTTCCCTTCTGACATGGGGTTGGAAAAAGAGTGCATTCAGCCTCAATGTTAGGCTCATGACACAAGAAATGTCTCCAACCAATACACACACACAGTGCTTTATATTTCAGCTAACTCAATGACGAGTCTTGAGGCTTTTTAAGCTTCAAAGAAGTCTGAATAGAGACACATGCAGTACAGTATGAGCCTGATTGGACAGAGAAAAGTCACGTGTGGATAAAAGTTTCTGGGAAGACACAGGAGTGAGCAGGAGCTTTCTTTGAAAGAATAGACATTTTCTGACTCCAAGGACTATGACAGGCTTGTTTGTCTATTTGCTTGCTTGCTCTGACAGTGCCTCACTGTGTGACATAGGGTGACTTTGAACTGACGACAACCCTACTGTTTCACTCTCCAAAGTGTCAGACTTCAGTCACCTCAGCAAGCTTCAGTAGAGACTCTGAGCAGAGAACTGTAGGGAAAGTTTCAGAAAACCCAGGAAGTGGGGAAGCCTTCATAGGTTACTTGGAAGGAACTAGAAGGGAGGGTTTGAGAGATGGGGATTCAGCTGACAGATGTGTAAAGTCTGCTTGGCCACCTTTCTGAGTGTTCTTAAACCCTTTTTCTGCAAGGTGTGCTGACCAATGAGACATCTGTGAGGACTCAGAGTCAAACTGCCTGTGTTAAGGTCCTGGCTGCACTGTTGGCTGGTGGTGTATGCTGATCTCACTTCCCTCCCAATTCCCTTTACTTCCTTTCTTCTTCCTCCCTCCTCCCTGCCTCTCTTCCTTCTTCTTTTCCTTCCTTCTGAGTCCAGTCAGTGCTGAACATATGCACATGAGCATGGGGCCACCCACTGGGCCTAGGCAATCTACTAAGGCCCACATCCCTAAAACAAAAAAAAGTAACTTTCCTTTATCCAGCAACCATCAACTGCCAATAATTCTTCCAGTCAATTTATTATTAATGTTTGGGGAGGTGGGCACAACTGTGCCATGGTACAGCCAAGCCACAGCACACATATGTAGACGTCAGAGAACAACTTTTGGATGAATAAAAACAAGTCACTGAAGAAATCATGACAGATATTTAAAAAGTCACGTAAAATGAATAAAATAATTTCTTAAATAAAAAAATTAGGAAGTCCTAGAAACAAATGTAGATCACAGCCCTGCTCATCAGAGCCACTGGGATATGTCCAACATAGTCTGGGGAGCAAAGTTTATAGCTATAAATGCTCACAGTAAAAATCTCTGTAGGCTCTCAAATAAATAATCTATTATATGACTTAAAGCTCAGGAAAATAAGAATCCAAACCCAGTAGAAAGCAAGAAACAATAGAAGCTGAGGCAGATGTAATGAAATAGAAAAGAAAAGAATGTGTAGACTAATCAGAGTTGATGGAGAAAATAAGGAAGTTCGACAAACCCCTAGTCAAACAAAAAAAAAGAAGAAGAAGAAGAGAAATTATCCAAATTAATACATTTAGACAGGAATAGGGAGAAACATAACAAAACATTCTCTGAACTGAGAATTAGCCAAATACCAAACCTGGATCAATACATAACAGCAGGGAGAGGAGGTTGATAAGAACAAATATGCATAAAAATGCCCCAATGCAGTCCACCATGTTGTATATTAAAATAAAAATTAGTTTAAACTAAAAGTAATTCTTGTCAGAAAAGACTTGGAAGTTCAAAGAGGAAGGACATTTGGGAGAAAACGTGACTGAATACAAAGAAGGCTGAGGTAGGCGATCGTGAGTTCAGGTCATAATGTGCTAACACAAAGACTGTCTCCAGCCCCATTGGATTTGGGAGGGAAAAAACGAGGGGCCAGTGAATGGAAGGGTTAGGTTTGAGGAGAGAGAGGGAGAAAGTATTTATGTTTTAATTAAAAGTAATAAATAAATTCTGTTTATTGTGAAAATAAATGAAAAAAGACTATCTCATATGAAGCTAGCCTGAGGGAAAGAGAGATTGATTAAGACCTATAAAAATGCAGAGGGGCAAAATTTTGGATTTGGACATGAAGGATTAAAAGAATGGAGTTGAAGTTGGAGGAAGGAAAGAGTCGTGGCTTGCAAAGAAGCCAAGGTAAAAGGCCTAGACATGAGCCTGAGCCTTACACACTGGAGGGTGAATGTGCTCACGTTGCTTCGGTCACCTTACAAACTGAGGACTCAGTTGCCTGAGTGAAAGATCTGTACCTGAACTAGTCATCAGTTGTCACCAGTGTCTGCACTTGAGATAATTTCTCTAACACAACTTTTCTTAACTGAAACTAATGATGCTTGAGATAGTCTTATGTAGGTAGGAAGTGTAGCAGGCTTCTACACGCTGGATGCCAACAGTGTCAACCATCATCTACTTCTAACAATACTACATCTCCAGACAGTGTCTACAAGGCTTGGGGGATGTGGGGAGCAAATCTCTCCTGACTGACATCCACTGCTCTGCTAGAGGGAGAACTTGGTATCAGTTCCTGGACTCCCCATCTTTGAACAACTGTAAGAGGAAAGGCTGCCACCTATGGCTCCCTTATGGCTCACAGAAAAGCGTTGTCATTAAAATGGAAGGGTATGGATAGAAGATTTCTTAATAATAAAAAAAGAAAAAATGGAAGAGTATTCCCGACTAACTGGATAAGATGTCAGGGTAGGCACCCAAGAAATCAAATAAACTATTACTTTGTGAGGGGATTAAAGGTTTAACCACACACACTTGGCCCATGAAACTTGGGTAAAGTTCAGTTTCAGTGAAGGTGCCATGGGGAGGTAGCCAGAGGCAGGCACATGGCCCTGGCTGTGCTTCAAAATCAGGCTTCTGACATTTGGTGATTTTTTTTTTTTTGATCGAGTTAGAGCATGTCATGACAAGTGAAATCTCTACTCCCCCCCTTCCTGACCACAGAGTCCTCATCTAACACAGAAAAGGTGCTGTTAGTACCAAGGAAGTCATGCCACATCTGGCTTTAGTGTCAGATCAGACACCGCCATTATTGAAAGTTTAATATTTCGATGAAAACCCACTTTCCAACTGGATATTGTAATAAACTGGGCATTATGGTTAGTGTATTCTTTGTGAAACAGAGAGGCCATGAAAAGCAGTTCTACTCTCTTTTAGTTCGCACTCACTGTAGTCCTTGTATATGAAGAAAAGTAAATAGACTGTGTCCTCAAATAGCATGAGGAGGGAGGAAGTGAAACAAGGCCTTGGGAAAGTCAGGAGAAAGGTACAGAAGAAAGAGAAAGCTATGGTGACATTCCCTCATCTCCTAAACCCAGCTCAGCCTAAAACCACCTGCCCTCTGTTCCCCATAGCTAACTATAGTGGTTTATACCTGTAATCCCAGAACATGGTGGGCTTAGGGAGGAGAATTAAAGGTTACATGAGTTGTAGCTAGTGTAGACTATATTTAAATTTAAGTTTGGGTTAGCCTGCACTAGAAAACAAGACACTCTTGAAACCAATAAAAACAAAAGACTCCACTGATCTCCTGATTCAGAAGGATTTTCTTCTTCTAAATTTTCCTCCCCTTGTCTGCTTTCAAGAGCATTTTATCCATATCTACATACCCTGTGTGAGCCAACCAGGATTTTATTACTGTGTGTGTCACCCCAGTCTTCTCAGAAATATGAAGGGACACAGGCCTGTCCCCATAGTACACTTCCTGTGACTCACTATAGACTCCTCACTGAGGTCACCACCTCTCTCTTATGCAAACCCATGTCAAACAGGAACAGATAAAGTCTCTTAAAGAGACCACAGTGGTCACTTTCACTCTTTCTTTCAGCCCCCACACGCACACATGTTAAGGATCTGTCAGTCCCATGCAGGATCACTGAGCAGGTAGAGATGAAGCAGAGTGTGGGGTACTTGGGCCGAGTCACTGTTTTGAGAGGGATGTGACGAACCCAGAGGCTCCTCCTATGGTGTGGAGAAGGGTCAGGCTGGAGACGGTGCCTTGGGAGAGCTGAGGACCATGTTCATCCCATGGAAGGACTAAGGGGAAGTGTTGATACTGGGATGTGATATCAGTAATTGGACAATGAGCAACACAGTAGATCAGAAGATGCACCTAGCAAAGGGAAAACCTCAGTGACATGAGATAGACAGCTAAGCAAAGATGTGCCTGTGTGCAGAGGTCTCTGCTGGAATTCCTGTCTTGAGATAACCCAACTCCTCCCCACTTCTGAGTTTTATAGGACTTTACACAGAAAGAGATACACCTCCAACGGTACATATGAGGTTGATGTCCTAGCAGGTCTGAATCACAGGAGAGGATCCGGATTCATAGAACAACAACTGATGGGAATGAAATGTGGCCTATCTTACCCCAAATGCTGTTCAATAGATACATACCTATAATTTTGAATTATGAGTCTTTGAAGATTAAACAACAAAATGTTCTATTTTGTAGGTTTTTCTGTAAATACAGAGGTCACATGTTGAACTATCTAACTGTATCTCTCAGACATTTCCTCCTGTTAAGTGTAGCAAGGACTTTTAGTTGTTGAAAATATATAAGTCACATGTTGTATCTTGTTTGCCAAATTTATTAATTACTGTAAGATGCTGGAAGTTGAACTGCATCTCCTCTCTTTCATAAGCCAGATGCCATAGAAATAAAACCCTTCCCTATCCTAAATTTTCTCTCCAAAATAATAAATCCATCCAGCATACTGTCTGTGAACAATGAACAGTGCACCATGCTTTGGCCTACAAGGTGATCAATAAGGGTCTGTGTCAGGATGTGGGACATCAAGGATGTAGAACATTCTAGCTGGGCATGGTGGCACATGCCTTTAATCCCAGGTTTGGAGGCCGAGTCGGGTGGATCTCTGTGAGTTCGAGGTCAGCCTGCTCTAAGGAACAAATTCCAGAACAGCCAGAGCTGTTACACAGAGAAACTCTGTCTCAAAAAAAACAAAATCTAGTTTCAGTATTATTGGAATTTTAAAGAAAGTTTCTTGGGGAAGAGAGTATCGGCAGTATCATTATTCTGCTTTACAAAGGGGGCATTAATTCTGGTAGGTCATTGTCATTTGACTGCTCTCAGAAAGATCATCATGAAGTATCCCGAGATATCGTGGAGTTTAGAGAAAACATGACCTCTTGCTTGTAGACTTCTGCAAGTGGAGTGTTTTGTTTTGTTTTGTTTTGTTTTGTTTTAATAAACAAGAACCCTCTTAAGGAGTAGTGCCCTCTTAACTGACAAGGCATATCCACATGATTGGGGCACCAGGTAGAGTCCTATTTTGTCTTGGACAAAGGGACTGTGTTTCATTTCACTCTGAGTCCTTACTTGACTTTGGACTTAAGGACTCTGGCTGTGAACTAGGAGATGAAAGTACATACCTAAGTAAACACAGGGTTCCTTTCTGTCACTTCCTAAATAACCTTTGTTCCTCACATCTTCTGCTCCCTCTGAATTCCAGAAAGAAAGAGATCAGAGCAAAGCTGACATTAAACAATGAACTCACAGATAAATAAGAATAAACTCATTTCTCTCTTGAGCATGTATTTCTTCAGTTTTAAATGGACCAAACTTTGCTTTCCTGTCACTATTTCAATCACTCCTGTCAATTGCTCCTGCCCAACCCTAAATTGTGGCTTCAACCCTCTTCCAGATCCTCCAATGGAGAGCTCCATTGGTTTATGTTAGTTTCAGCTTCAGTGGTACCTCCTCCAACTGTGTTTTGTACTGCTTGTAGGATGCTACACCTTATCAATCAGTCACTCAATAAATCACCCATTGTTTCACTGGGTTTTGTGGGTATTTATTGATATTCCAGCAACTGCCATTCTGATAGCTCACAATCACTGGCAGGTTAGTATTTTGACTTTATCATTAGAAACTGAGTTCAACTAAACCAAAGACCAAGACTGCTGTTTCTCTACAAAAACTGTGTGGTCTATACAGGGTGCAGACCACTGGAGATGGTCTTGAGCCATGTGCTCCTTGATAGATGGGTGCCTGGTTGGACAAATGGATGAAAAGTGCTACTTTTTTTCACCTGTGTATTTCTTCTTATGGCTTACTTCTTTTACTTTAATTAAATCTTCATTAATTTTAGATGATGCATGAAGTAATGGTTTCATCATGATATTTTCATAATGCACATCATTGTTCTTATTGTTGTTCCCATTCCTCCAGGCAAATGGTATCCATACATTTGCCACAAAAGGAGAAGTGCCCTCTCTATGTATGAAATGGTATCATGCACACAAATATGGTTTCTTTATTTGAAGTAAAATGAGATTTGTCTTTCTGAGTCTGACTTATTTTACTTAACAATCTCCTGCTGTTTCATTGATTTTTATGTAAATTTTGCATTTTCATTCATTTTTAAGGCTGAGTAAAAACTTTCACTATATATGTGTATACCATGTTTTTAATATCCATTAATTCTGTTGATGGTCATCTAAGCTGAACCTATATCTAAGTTATTGTAAATAATGCCCCAGTAAGCACAGATATGTAAGAATCTCTGTGGCATTCTAACTAGGGTTCCCATCAGCTTGTTAGAGATAAGTCATGTGATATTTCTTTTATTTTGTTCAAAAATTACCATAGTGATTTTTACACTAGCTGTACTTCAAACAGTCATTGTAAAAATCATTATGGTAGTTAGAATTAATGTTTGTCTGATCCTAGGACTTATAATAGCTTGTGTACAGAGCATTGGATGGAAAGAAATAATAAATATCTAGGTAGAAATGAATAAAAAGAAGAATTCACTCACTATGGATGGCCCTTCCAAGATCCTTCAGTTTTGGGAGAGAACACACTGATATCTATAAAAAGCCTTTTTACATTAATTATTTCACCAATTCATTGCCACATATTTGCTTTATCTGAATTTCTAATTAATCTTTAAAATTCCCTATTGGAAAATATTCTTGTTGGTATGTAGAATCCTGTTCCCCATAAGTCAAAAAATGCTTTTTATTGGTAGAGAAACATTGCTGAGGCAGGTCGTTTGTTGATTTGATAGTGACCCTGACACCAGTTTGTAATATCTCAGTTACAAAGCTGCTCTCTGTGGGCTTCCTCCTTCTGTTCTGTCAACGTGAGATAAATGAAAACACACAAATACATTAAACAAATAAAATAGAATGAATGGTACCCGATTGACTTTTGATAGGAATGGCAGGTGCTCTACTTAAAACATCTGTCATGGGTGCGGCACAAACACATGACACAGGGAGACATGATAGAGAAGGAAGGCATCTGCAAAGGATGAAAGCAAAAAGAAATAGTGATAGGGGAAGGTACCAAAACCACATCTTCACAAAGACTGAAACAACAGCAGTGCTAAGTGAGGAGACAGATACGTAAAAATGAGAACTGTAGATAAAGATAATAATTGTTTTTTGACATACACCTCTCCTATTTAGGGGTGGAGAAGGAGCAGTTCTGTGATTGGATTTGAGACTCCCTTCACAAGAGGGAATTCATGCCTAGCATTATAAAACTACTCAAAACCCCATGGCTGAGGATGTCTTAGACAGGGAAAACTCACAACTGTTGTTCAGATAAATTAACTTGGCCACAAATTGCCTTCTAAATATTAATTATGTTCATATCCATAGACAAATTCTACCCCCAGCCTTGACTGAAGAAGCTTCTTTCCTTTGCAGTGAATGTTGGTGAACACAAGCCCTCACATCTGCTCAAGAGGCTGAGAGAAAGTGACCGTTGAGTGCATATCCAAAACCTGGACATTTATATCACCCTCTTATGGCAGGAAATATTGGGAAGAGGGGACAGAAAAAAATGTGACAGCTGGAAGATAGGGAGAGGGGACAAATGATATCTTCTAGGCATGACATGGCCATTTCAATCATGATCTCATAATAGGTTTGGTGGCCTGCATAGGACCTGAACAAGACTGCCTATCACAGTTAATCAAGCATCAAGGCAGGCCTCACAGGGACATTATAAACTGTTAGGTACTGATGGATTCTGGAGCAAGGACAGTTGTTATGTATCCACTAGAGAACCCACCAAGCTCCAGTGGATATTTCCAAACTCAGGGTCCCATAGATGATCCTGGTTAGACTCAGTGGTCACAAAACAAAACAAAGAGATAAGGATGTGAGAAATGGATCTGTAGAGAACAGGGGTGGAGAGTGAGGCAAGAGAGTATAGGGTGAGCTTAACCAGAATGCATCATATAAATTAATGAAATTGTCAAAGAACAAACTTAATAAAAGTGGTCATGAAAAAGGCCATGAGGCCTCAGGCCTACACAAAGAACTACCAGAGCTAAGGACCACTGAGAACAGGAGAAATGGTTTCCAGGGAAGAGTACACCCATTGGTTATTCAATACCAGTGGTCATCCCCGAAAATGTACATACAAGTAACACTCTACAGACTGAGTAGGTGATATTTAGAAATATATATAAATATAAAATATAAAATAATATAATTATGTTATAATCTCAAGAAAAAGGTTTACAAAAAGAAATAAAGTACAGAGTTTTGTTATATTTTTGCTCCAAGTTTATGTAAAAGTGTGAAATGTGACTCACATATAATTTTAGCTCCCAACACACTTCTTTCAATGAAATTACAATAGTGACTGATTGAACATTTAAAAAATATCTAATACAATGATTTAAGCAATGAGATTGATCATTGGGTCAGGAGTCCGAGGACAGTTGCTACTCACCAGGGTCAAGTAAGGCAAGGAACGGGGACACAGGAGATTGAGAGACTGACAGACAAGACAAAACCTTGTGTCTGAGAACCTG